>NW_024470768.1:522399-739899 GCF_017639515.1 Carcharodon carcharias
GAGTCAGAGAGAGAGACAGAGAGAGGGTGACAGAGAGAGGGTGACAGAGAGAGAGTCAGAGATAGAGTCACAGAGAGAGAGAGACAGAGAGAGACAGAGAGAGGGTGACAGAGAGAGAGACAGACACAGAAAGAGAGAGACAGAGAGAGAGAGACGGTGGAGTATTCGGGCAGTATCAGAGCAGGAATGGGGCTGTGAGTCTCTGCGAACCACTCTAAACTCTATTGGCTTTGGCGGGACTGTAAAACCCCACTGTCAGAGAATCCCACTCACAGAGAGGAGTGGGAGGCAGGGGCAAGAGGGAGCAGATATTGTGAGGGGCCCAGTACCCTTCTTCCCCGGTTTTGTACTGGTGTTCCATTTGAAGGTGTACAAGACCAGTTTGGACCAGTACTCGCTGCTTCCCCAGTCTTTACTCCTGTGGCAGAGAGCTGGGGAACGGCCAGGAAGGAGAGAAAGTGAGAGAGAGAGAGAGAGGGGAGGGCAATTGATCCCTTTTACAGCAGGGGACCATCGCTCTCGCTGCGTGGGAACCAGTTCCCCAAATAGGTACATTGCCCTTTTAAGATGCTATGTTCCATCTCTCTCTCTCTCTCTCTCTCTCTCTCTGTGCTGTGTGTGTGTGTGTGTGTGTGTGTGTGTGTGTGTCTTATCCTTTCAGTGTGAGCCAGGAGGAGGGGGAGAGAGAGAGAGAGAGAGAGAAACCTGTCCTGAAGGAGAGTCATATTGACCCTGAAACGTTAACTCTGTTCCTCGCTCCGCAGATGCTGTCAGAGCCGCTGAGAGTTTCCAGCCTTTGCTGTGTATGTTTGAGCCGGGGAGGAAGAGGGGGTGGAGGGGGAGAAGAATTATAGGGCGGAGGGGAGAGGGGTTTCAATTTCGGTGAGAGAGCGTGTGTGTGTGTGTGTGTGTGTGTGTGTCTGTCTGTCTGGGTGGGGGGGGGGTGGGTGTGTGTGGGTGAGGCTGGGGGGTGGGTGTGTGCAGTGACCGGACCGGTATCTGCTTTTTAAAACTGCATTCTGTCCATGCACATCCCCTGTAGCCCTGCTGTGGGAGGGATAAGCTCTTTTCACAGCAGCCGCTGAGTGTGTGATTTTCTTCTCTCTACACTCCCCTACCTCCCTCCCTCCCCCCTCTCCCTCACCACCTCCTCCTCCTGTGTCTAGATCACACCGCACTCCCAGAGCAGGTGTACAATCACCAGAATTCAGGGTGAGAGAGAGATAGAGATAGAGAGAGAGAGAGAGAGAGAGGGATTGAGGAACGAGCTGCAAAGGGATCAGAGATGGAGGAAGCAGCATCTGCACTTTGCAACCTGGGCTAAGGATTCACCACCATTCTGAGCTGCTGGGGTATCTCCCAACACCCACCACCACCCCCCCCTCCTACCCCAGCACCCCCCACCCCTCAGGCTACCCCCTCCCCCAACTCTGCCAGACCTCCCCCCCCACCCCCACCCTCCTGCTGCGATATGTGAATCGAAGGCAGCTTGCCAGAGACTGGGAGACAAGGCAGCAGGGGATCGAGAGGCCGAGGATCAGAGGCACCTCCCTGGAGCAGCGCAGGTCAACAGGTAGGATATCTCCCATCTCAGCACCCGTCCTCCACACCCCGAAATCAGCCCCTTCGTCAGGAACTCGGTGCGGGAGACGGAGAGAGACAGAGAGAGAGAGAGGGAGGGACAGAGAGGGAGAGACAGACAGAGAGAGAGGGAGAGACAGACAGAGAGAGAGAGACAGAGACGGAGGGAGAGGGAGGGAGAGAGACAGAGAGAGAGAGAGAGACAGAGAGGGGGTGACAGAAAGGGAGAGGGACAGAGAGGGAGAGAGACAGAGAGAGGGAGAGACAGACAGACAGGGAGGGACAGAGAGGGAGAGACAGACAGAGAGAGAGAGAGAGAGGGAGAGACAGACAGAGAGAGAGAGAGGGAGAGACAGACAGAGAAAAAGGAAGAGAGACAGAGACGGAGGGAGAGAGACAGAGAGAGAGAGGGGGGGACAGAGAGGGAGAGGGAGAGAGACAGAGAGAGGGAGAGACAGACAGACAGGGAGGGACAGAGAGGGAGAGACAGACAGAGAGAGAGGGAGAGACAGACAGAGAAAAAGGGAGAGAGACAGAGAGAGAGGGAGAGAGAGGGAGAGAGACAGAGAGAGAGAGAGAGACAGAGAGAGGGAGAGAGACAGAGAGAGGGAGAGACAGACAGACAGGGAGGGACAGAGAGGGAGAGACAGACAGAGAGAGAGGGAGAGACAGACAGAGAAAAAGGGAGAGAGACAGAGACGGAGGGAGAGAGAGGGAGAGAGACAGAGAGAGGGAGAGACAGACAGAGAGGGAGGGAGAGAGAGGGAGAGAGACAGAGAGAGGGCGAGAGACAGACAGAGAGAGAGGGAGAGAGACAGAGAGGGAGAGCGAGAGAGAGAGACAGAGAGATAGAGAGAGAGAGACAAAGGGAGAGAGAGAGAGGGACTGAGAGGGAGAGACACAGACAGAGAGGGACAGAGAGGGAGCGAGAGGGACAGAGAGGGAGAGAGACAGAGAGAGAGAGAGAGGGAGAGAGACAGAAGAGGGAGAGAGACAGACAGAGAGGGAGAGGGACAGAGAGGGAGAGGGACAGAGAGGGAGAGAGAAGGAGAGAGAGACAGAAAGAGAGACAGAGGGAGAGAGAGAGAGAGAGACAGAGAGAGAGCGAGAGCGAGAGAGAGAGAGACAGAGAGGGAAAGGGACAGAGAGAGAGAGAGGGAGAGAGAGGGAGAGAGAGAGACAGAAAGAGAGACAGAGGGATAGAGAGAGAGAGAGACAGAGAGAGAGAGATGGAGACAGAGAAAGAGAGAGACAGCGATAGAGGGAGAGAGACAGTGGAAAGGAGAAAGAGAACATGAGAGAGAGACTGAAAGAGAGAGAGGGAGAGATACAAGCATTGAGAGGGGAGAGAGAGTTTGATCCCTGATCTCTGATTGCTACCCGGGGGGTCCCAGACCCCCTACTGGATTTGAACCCCCCACCCCCCCACCGCCGTGATCAGGATATCTTTTCCTGCAAGAGATGGAGGGTTATCTCAGGCAAAGCTCCTGACTCCCACTGGACGGGTTTGCCAGCCTCCCCTCTGTCTGGGCCGTACCAGCGCCCCCCTCCCCCCCGGCCCATAGCCAGGCTGTTGTACCTGGTGAGAAAGCAGTGCCCACGTTCGGGGATGGGTGTGGGGTGGAGCCTGGCAGGGATTGCCGGCTCTCTATACCAGCTGAGCCCAGGGCTGCGAGGGATCAGCACGATGGTCTCTTTAGGGACACTGGAGAGGCAGAAGTGTCAACAGCTCACAGAGAAACAGCCTCGAGGTTTGACCAGAGAAACAGGGCTCACGAAAACCACTGAAACGATTGCAGCCGGCAGAATTGACAATGCGGTCTTATTCTCTGACATCAGACATCCTATAAACCATCCTCGCTGGCATGTGCTCAACTGAAACTGCAGGATATTAAACACAAACGTGGAAAATAATTTACAGAATAACATGGCAGTGAGTTACAGACTGGAATCTAATCGAGGGGTTGGGGGGTTTATATATAGAATAACAGATACCCGGGAGTGAGTTACAGACTGGAATCTAATCGAGGGGTTCGGGGGGTTTATATATAGAATAACAGATACCTGGGAGTGAGTTACAGACTGGAATCTAATCGAGGGGTTCGTGGTGGTTTTTATATAGAATAACAGATACCCGGGAGTGAGTTACAGACTGGAATCTAATCGAGGGGTTCGGGGGGTTTATATATAGAATAACAGATACCCAGGAGTGAGTTACAGACTGGAATCTAATCGAGGGGTTCAGGGTGGTTTATATAGAGAATAAGAGGTACCTGGGTGAGAGTTACAGAATGGAATCTAATCGAGAGGTTCAGGGGCGTTTATATATAGAATAACAGATACGCGGGAGTGAGTTACAGACTGGAATCTAATCAAGGGGTTCAGGGGTTTATATATAGAATAACTGATACCCAGGAGTGAGTTACAGACTGGAATCTAATCGAGGGGTTCGGGTTGGTTTATATATAGAATAACAGATACTCGGGAGTGAGTTACAGACTGGAATCTAATCGAGGGGTTCGGGGTGGTTTATATATAGAATAACCTATACCCAGGAGTGAGTTACAGACTGGAATCTAATTGAGGAGTTCGGGGTGATTTATATATAGAATAACAGATACCCAGGAGTGAGTTACAGACTGAAATCTAATCGAGGGGTTCAGGCTGGTTTATATATAGAATAACAGATACCCAGGAGTGAGTTACAGACTAGAATCTAATCGAGGGGTTCGGGGTGGTTTATATATAGAATAACAGATACCCAGGAGTGAGTTACAGACTGGAATCTAATCAAGGGGTTCGAGGTGGGGTTTATATATAGAATAACAGATACCCGGGTGTGAGTTACAGACTGGAATCTAATCGAGGGGTTCATGCTGGTTTATATATAGAATAACAGATACCCGGGAGTGAGATACAGTCTGGAATCTAATCGAGGGGTTCAGGCTGGTTTATATATAGAATAACAGATACCCGGGACTGAGTTACAGACTGGAATATAATCGAGGGGTTCGGGGTTGATTTATATATAGAATAACCTAGACCCGGGAGTAGGTTACAGACTGGAATCTAATCGAGGGGTTCGGGGTTGATTTATATATAGAATAACCTAGACCCGGGAGTAGGTTACAGACTGGAATCTAATCGAGGGGTTCGGGTGGTTTTTTAATATAGAATAACAGATACCCAGGAGTGAGTTACAGACTGGAATTTAATCGAGGGGATCGGGGGGTGTATATATAGACTAACAGATACCCGGGAGTGAGTTACAGACTGGAATCTAATCGAGGGGTTCGGATGGTTTATATACAGAATAACAGATACCCGGGAGTGAGTTACAGACTGGAATCTAATCGAGGGGTTCGGGGTGGTTTATATATAGAATAACAGATACCCAGGAGTGAGTTACAGACTGGAATCTAATCGAGGGTTTCGAGGTGGGGTTTATATATAGAATAACAGATACCTGGGAGTGAGTTACAGACTGGAATCTAATCGAGGTGTTCGGGGTGGTTTATATATAGAATAACAGATACCCGAGAGTGAGTTACAGGCTGGAATCTAATCGAGAGGTTCGGGGTGGTTTATATATAGAATAACAGATACCCAGGAGTGAGTAACAGACTGGAATCTAATCGAGGGTTTTGGGCTTGTTTATCTATAGAATAACAGATACCCGGGAGCGAGTTACAGACTGGAATCTAATCGAGGGGTTCGGGGTGGTTTATATATAGAATAACCTATACCCAGGAGTGAGTTACAGACTGGAATCTAATTGAGGAGTTCGGGGTGATTTATATATAGAATAACAGATACGCAGGAGTGAGTTACAGACTGAAATCTAATCGAGGGGTTCAGGCTGGTTTATATGTAGAATAACAGATACCCAGGAGTGAGTTACAGACTAGAATCTAATCGAGGGGTTCGGGGTGGTTTATATATAGAATAACAGATACCCAGGAGTGAGTTACAGACTGGAATCTAATCAAGGGGTTCGAGGTGGGGTTTATATATAGAATAACAGATACCCGGGTGTGAGTTACAGACTGGAATCTAATCGAGGGGTTCATGCTGGTTTATATATAGAATAACAGATACCCGGGAGTGAGATACAGTCTGGAATCTAATCGAGGGGTTCAGGCTGGTTTATATATAGAATAACAGATACCCGGGACTGAGTTACAGACTGGAATATAATCGAGGGGTTCGGGGTTGATTTATATATAGAATAACCTAGACCCGGGAGTAGGTTACAGACTGGAATCTAATCGAGGGGTTCGGGGTTGATTTATATATAGAATAACCTAGACCCGGGAGTAGGTTACAGACTGGAATCTAATCGAGGGGTTCGGGTGGTTTTTTAATATAGAATAACAGATACCCAGGAGTGAGTTACAGACTTGAATTTAATCGAGGGGATCGGGGGGTGTATATATAGAATAACAGATACCCGGGAGTGAGTTACAGACTGGAATCTAATCGAGGGGTTCGGATGGTTTATATACAGAATAACAGATACCCGGGAGTGAGTTACAGACTGGAATCTAATCGAGGGGTTCGGGGTGGTTTATATATAGAATAACAGATACCCAGGAGTGAGTTACAGACTGGAATCTAATCGAGGGTTTCGAGGTGGGGTTTATATATAGAATAACAGATACCTGGGAGTGAGTTACAGACTGGAATCTAATCGAGGTGTTCGGGGTGGTTTATATATAGAATAACAGATACCCGAGAGTGAGTTACAGGCTGGAATCTAATCGAGAGGTTCTGGGTGGTTTATATATAGAATAACAGATACCCAGGAGTGAGTAACAGACTGGAATCTAATCGAGGGTTTTGGGCTTGTTTATCTATAGAATAACAGATACCAGGGAGTGCGTTACAGACTGGAATCTAATCGAGGGGTTTGAGGTGTGGTTTATATATAGAATAACCTATAACCGGGAGTGAGTTACAGACTTGAATCTAATCGAGGGGTTCAGGCTGGTTAATATATAGAATAACAGATACCCGGGAGTGAGTTCCAGACTGGAATCTAATCGAGGGGTTCGGGGTGAGGTTTATATATAGAATAACAGATACCCGGGAGTGAGTTACAGACTGGAGTCTAATCGAGGGGTTCAGTGGTTTATATATAGAATACCAGATACCCAGGAGTGAGTTACAGACTGGAATCTAATCGAGGGGTTCGGGGTGCTTTATATATAGAGTAACAGATACCCAGGAGTGAGTTACAGAATGGAATCTAATCGAGGGGTTCGGGGCGGTTTTTATAGAGAATAACAGATACCCGGGAGTGAGTTACAGAATGGAATCTAATCGAGGGGTTCGGGGTGGTCTATATATAGAATAACAGATACCCGGGAGTGAGTTACAGAATGGAATCTAATCGAGGGGTTCGGGGTGATTTATATATAGAATAACTGACACCCGGGAGTGAGTTACAGACTGGCATCTAGTCGAGGGGTTCATCGGGATTTATATATAGAATAACAGATACCCAGGAGTGAGTTACAGACTGGAATCTATTCGAGGAGTTCGGGTGGTTTATATATAGAATAACAGATACCCGGGAGTGAGTTACAGACTGGAATCTAATTGATGTGTTCGGAGTAGTTTATATATAGAATAAGAGATACTCGGGACTGAGTTACAGACTGGAATCTAATCAAGGCGCTCAGGGTGATTTATATATAGAATAACAGATACTCAGGAGTGAGTTACAAACTGGAATCTAATCGAGGGGTTCGGGGTGGTTCATATGTGGAATAACAGATACCCAGGAGTGAGTTACAAACTGGACTCTAATCGAGTGGTTCGGGGTGGTTTATATATAGAATAAGCTATACCTGGGAGTGAGTTACAAACTGGAATCTAATTGAGGGGTTCAGGGTGGTTTATATATAGAATAACAGATACCCAAGAGTGAGTTACAGACTGGAATCTAATCGAGGGGTTCAGGGTGGTTTACATATAGAACGAAAGATACCGAGGAGTGAGTTACAGACTGGAATCTAATTGAGGTGCTTGGGTGGTTTATATATAGAATAACAGATACCCGGGAGTGAGATATAGACTGGAATCTAATCGAGGGGTTCAGGGTGATTTATATATAGAATAACAGATACCCGGGAGCGAGTTACAGACTGGAATCTAATCGAGGGGTTCGAGGTGGGGTTTATATATAGAATAACAGATACCCGTGAGTGAGATACAGACTGGAATCTAATCGAGGGGTTCAGGCTGGTTTATATATAGAATAACAGATACCCGGGAGCGAGTTACAGACTGGAATCTAATCGAGGGGTTCGGGGTGCTTTATATATAGAATAACCTATACCCGGAAGTGAGTTACAGACTGGAGTCTAATCGAGGGGTTCGGTGGTTTATATATAGAGTACCAGATACCCAGGAGTGTGTTACAGACTGGAATCTAATTGAGAGGTTCGAGGTGAAGTTTATATTTAGAGTAACAGATACCCGGGAGTGAGTTACAGAATGGAATCTAATCGACGAGTTTGGGCTTGGTTTATATATAGAATAACAGATACCCGAGAGTGAGATGTAGACTGGAATCTAATCAAGGGGTTCAGGGTGGTTTATATATAGAATAACAGATACCCGGGAGTGAGTTACAGACTGGAATCTAATCGAGGGGTTCGAGGTGAGGTTTATATATAGAATAACAGATACCCGGGAGTGAGTTACAGACTGGAATCTAATTGAGGGGTTCGGGCTGGTTTATATATACAATAACAGATACCCAGGAGTGAGTTACAGACTGGAATCTAATCGAGGGGTTTGGGGTGCTTTATATATAGAATAACAGATACCCAGGAGTGAGTTACAGAATGGAATCTAATCGAGGGGTTCGGGGCAGATTTTATAGAGAATAACAGATACCCGGGAGTGAGTTACAGAATGGAATCTAATCGAGGGGTTCGGGGTGGTCTATATATAGAATAACAGATACCCAGGAGTGAGTTACAGAATGGAATCTAATCGAGGGTTTCGGGGCGATTTATATATAGAATAACTGACACCCGGGAGTGAGTTACAGACTGGCATCTAATCGAGGGGTTCGTCGGGATTTATATATAGAATAACAGATACCCAGGAGTGAGTTACAGACTGGAATCTAATCGATGAGTTCGGGTGGTTTATATATAGAATAACAGATACCCGGGAGTGAGTTGCAGACTGGAATCTAATTGATGTGTTCGGGGTAGTTTATATATAGAATAAGAGATACTCGGGAGTGAGTTACAGACTGGAATCTAATCGAGGAGTTCGGGGTGCTTTATATATAGAATAACCTATACCCGGAAGTGAGTTACAGACTGGAGTCTAATCGAGGGGTTCGGTGGTTGATATATAGAATACCAGATACCCAGGAGTGAGTTACAGACTGGAATCTAATTGAGAAGTTCGAGGTGGGGTTTATATTTAGAGTAACAGATACCCGGGAGTGAGTTACAGAATGGAATCTAATCGACGAGTTTGGGCTTGGTTTATATATAGAATAACAGATACCCGAGAGTGAGATGTAGACTGGAATCTAATCAAGGGGTTCAGGGTGGTTTATATATAGAATAACAGATACCCGGGAGTGAGTTACAGACTGGAATCTAATCGAGGGGTTCGAGGTGAGGTTTATATATAGAATAACAGATACCCAGGAGTGAGTTACAGACTGGAATCTAATTGAGGGGTTCAGGCTGGTTTATATATACAATAACAGATACCCAGGAGTGAGTTACAGACTGGAATCTAATCGAGGGGTTCGGGGTGCTTTATATATAGAATAACAGATACCCAGGAGTGAGTTACAGAATGGAATCTAATCGAGGGGTTCGGGGCGGTTTTTATAGAGAATAACAGATACCCGGGAGTGAGTTACAGAATGGAATCTAATCGAGGGTTTCGGGGCGATTTATATATAGAATAACTGACACCCGGGAGTGAGTTACAGACTGGCATCTAATCGAGGGGTTCGTCGGGATTTATATATAGAATAACAGATACCCAAGAGTGAGTTACAGACTGGAATCTAATCGAGGAGTTCGGGTGGTTTATACATAGAATAACAGATACCCGGGAGTG
The DNA here is from genome assembly GCF_017639515.1 of Carcharodon carcharias. Classification (NCBI taxonomy): domain Eukaryota; kingdom Metazoa; phylum Chordata; class Chondrichthyes; order Lamniformes; family Lamnidae; genus Carcharodon; species Carcharodon carcharias. Next base: position 532,087 of record NW_024470768.1, read on the forward strand.
AGTTGCAGACTGGAATCTAATTAATGTGTTCGGGGTAGTTTATATATAGAATAAGAGATACTCGGGAGTGAGTTACAGACTGGAATCTAATCGAGGGGTTCAGCGTGGTTTATATATAGAATAACAGATACCCGGGAGTGAGTTACTGACTGGAATCTAATCGAGGGGTTCGAGGTGCGGTTTATATATAGAATAACAGATACCCGGGAGCGAGTTACAGACTGGAATCTAATTGAGGAGTTCGGGGTGATTTATATATAGAATAACAGATACCCTGGAGTGAGTTACAGACTGGAATCTAATCGACTGGTTCTGGCTGGTTTATATATAGAATAACAGATACCCGGGAATGAGTTACAGACTGGTATCTAATCGAGGGGTTCGGGGTTGCTTTATATATAGAATAACCTAGACCGGGAGTGAGTTACAGACTGGAATCTAATCGAGGGGTTCGGGGTGCTTTATGTATAGAATAACAGATACCCAGGAGTGAGTTACAGAATGGAATCTAATCGAGGGGTTCGGGGCGGTTTTTATAGAGAATAACAGATACCCGGGAGTGAGTTACAGAATGGAATCTAATCGAGGGGTTCGGGGTGGTCTATATATAGAATAACAGATACCCAGGAGTGAGTTACAGAATGGAATCTAATTGAGGGTTTCGGGGCGATTTATATATAGAATAACTGACACCCGGGAGTGAGTTACAGACTGGCATCTAATCGAGGGGTTCGTCGGGATTTATATATAGAATAACAGATACCCAGGAGTGAGTTACAGACTGGTATCTAATCGATGAGTTCGGGTGGTTCATATATAGAATAACAGATACCCGGGAGTGAGTTGCAGACTGGAATCTAATTGATGTGTTCGGGGTAGTTTATATATAGAATAAGAGATACTCGGGAGTGAGTTACAGACTGGAATCTAATCGAGGCGTTCGGGGTGCTTTATATATAGAATAACCTATACCCGGAAGTGAGTTACAGACTGGAGTCTAATCGAGGGGTTCGGTGGTTTATATATAGAATACCAGATACCCAGGAGTGAGTTACAGACTGGAATCTAATTGAGAAGTTCGAGGTGGGGTTTATATTTAGAGTAACAGATACCTGGGAGTGAGTTACAGAATGGAATCTAATCGACGAGTTTGGACTTGGTTTATATATAGAATAACAGATACCCGAGAGTGAGATATAGACTGGAATCTAATCGAGTGGTTCAGGGTGGTTTATATATAGAATAGCAGATACCCGGGAGTGAGTTACAGACTGGAATCTAATCGAGGGGTTCGAGGTGAGGTTTATATATAGAATAACAGATACCCGGGAGTGAGTTACAGACTGGAATCTAATCGACTGGTTCGGGGTGCTTTATATATAGAATAACAGATACCCAGGAGTGAGTTACAGAATGGAATCTAATCGAGGTGTTTGGGGCGGTTTTTATAGAGAATAACAGGTACCCGGGAGTGAGTTACAGAATGGAATCTAATCGAGGGGTTTGGGGTGGTCTATATATAGAATAACAGATACCCAGGAGTGAGTTACAGAATGGAATCTAATCGAGGGTTTCGGGGCGATTTATATATAGAATAACTGACATCCGGGAGTGAGCTACAGACTGGCATCTAATCGAGGGGTTCGTCGGGATTTATATATAGAATAACAGATACCCAGGAGTGAGTTACAGACTGGAATCTAATCGATGAGTTCGGGTGGTTTATATATAGAATAACAGATACCCGGGAGTGAGTTGCAGACTGGAATCTAATTGATGTGTTCGGGGTAGTTTATATATAGAATAAGAGATACTCGGGAGTGAGTTACAGACTGGAATCTAATCGAGGGGTTCAGGGTGGTTTATATATAGAATAACAGATACCCGGGAGTGAGTTACTGACTGGAATCTAATCGAGGGGTTCGAGGTGCGGTTTATATATAGAATAACGGATACCCGGGAGCGAGTTACAGACTGGAATCTAATTGAGGGGTTCGAGGTGGGGTTTATATGTAGAATAACAGATACGCGCGAGTGAGATACAGACTGGAATCTAATCGAGGGGTTCAGGCTGGTTTATATATAGAATAACAGATACCCGGGAGTGAGTTACAGACTAGAATCTAATCGAGGGGTTCGGGGTTGGTTTATATATAGAATAACCTAGACCGGGAGTGAGTTACAGACTGGAATCTAATCGAGGGGTTCGGGTGGTTTATATATATAATAACAGATACCCAGGAGTGAGTTACAGACTGGAATTTAATCGAGGGGTTCGGGGTGGTTTATATATAGAATAACAGAAACCCGGGAGTGAGTTACAGGCTGGAATCTAATCGAGGGGTTCGGGCTGGTTTATATATAGAATAACAGATACCCGGGAGTGAGTTACAGACTGGAATCTAATTGAGGGTTTCGGGCATGTTTATCTATAGAATAACAGATACCCGGGTGTGAGTTACAGACTGGAATCTAATCGAGGGGTTCGGGCTGGTTTATATATAGAATAACAGATACCCGGGAGTGAGTTACAGACTGGAATCTAATCGAGGGGTTCGGGGTTGGTTTATATATAGAATAACCTAGACCGGGAGTGAGTTACAGACTGGAATCTAATCGAGGGGTTCGGGTGGTTTATATATATAATAACAGATACCCAGGAGTGAGTTACAGACTGGAATTTAATCGAGGGGTTCGGGGTGGTTTATATATAGAATAACAGAAACCCGGGAGTGAGTTACAGGCTGGAATCTAATCGAGGGGTTCGGGCTGGTTTATATATAGAATAACAGATACCCGGGAGTGAGTTACAGACTGGAATCTAATTGAGGGTTTCGGGCATGTTTATCTATAGAATAACAGATACCCGGGTGTGAGTTACAGACTGGAATCTAATCGAGGGGTTCGGGCTGGTTTATATATAGAATAACAGATACCCGGGAGTGAGTTACAGACTGGAATCTAATCGAGGGGTTCGGGCTGGTTTATATATAGAGTAACCTATACCCGGGAGTGAGTTACAGACTGGAATCTAATCAAGGGGTTCGGGGGGGTTTACATTTAGAATAACAGATACCCGGGAGTGAGTTACAGACTGGAATCTAATCGAGGCGTTCGGGTGGTTTATATATAGAATACCAGATACCCAGGAGTGAGTTACAGACTGAAATCTAATCGAGGGGTTTGAGGTGGGGTTTATATATAGAGTAACAGATACCCAGGAGTGAGTTACAGACTGGAATCTAATCGAGGGTTTCGGGGTGATTTATATATAGAATAACAGATACCCTGGCGTGAGTTACAGACTGGAATCTAATCGAGGGATTCGAGTTGCGGTTTATATTTAGAATAACAGAAACCCGGGAGTGAGTTACAGACTGGAATCTAATCGAGGGGTTCAGGCTGGTTTATATATAGAATAACAGATACCCGGGAGTGTGTTACAGACTGGAATCTAATCGAGGGATTCAGGGGGGTTTATGTATAGAATAACCGGTACCCGGGAGTGAGTTACAAACTGGAATCTAATCGAGGGTTTCGGGTGGTTTATATATAGAATAACAGATACCCGGGAGTGAGATACAGACTGGAATCTAATTGACGGGTTCAGGGTGGTTTATATATAGAATAACAGATACCCGGGAGTGAGTTACAGACTGGAATCTAATCGAGGGGTTCAGGGCGGTTTATATATAGAATAACAGATACCCGGGAGTGAGTTACAGACTGGAATCTAATCGAGGGGTTCGGGGTGATTTATATATAGAATAACAGTTACCCGGGACTGAGTTACAGTCTGGAATCTAATCGAGGGGTTCGAGGTGGTGTTTATATATAGAATAACAGATACCCGGGAGTGAGTTACAGACTGGAATCTAATCGAGGGGTTCAGCGTGGTTTATATATAGAATAACAGGTACCCAGGAGTGAGTTACAGAATGGAATCTAATCAAACGGTTCGGGGCGGTTTTTATAGTGAATAACAGATAACCAGGAGTGAGTTACAGAATGGAATCTAATCGAGGCGTTCGGGTGGTTTATATATAAAATAACAGATACCCAGGAGTGAGTTACAGACTGGAATCTAATCGAGGGGTTCAGGTGGTTTATATGTAGAATAACAGATACCCAGGAGTGAGTTACAGACTGGAATCTAATCGTGGGGTTCAGGTGGTTTATATATAGAATAACAGACACCTGAGAGTGAGTTACAGACTGGAATCTAATCGAGGGGTAAGGGTGGTTTACGTACTGAATAACAGACACCCAGGAGTGAGTTACAGACTGGAAACTAATCAAGGGGTTTGGGTAATTTATTTACAGAATAACAGATGCCCAGGAGTGAGTTAAAAGCTGGAATCAAATCAAGTGGTTCAGAGGGTTTAGATACATAGTAGAACAGATAGCCGGGAGTGAGTTACAGACTCGAATCTAATCAAGGGGTTCAGAGAGTTTATATATTTAGAATAACAGATTCCCGGGAGTGTGTTACAGACTGGAATTTAATCGAGGGGTTCAGGCTGGTTTATATAAAGAATACAGATACCCGGGAGTGAGTTACAGACTGGAATCTAATCGAGGGGTTCGGGGTGATTTATATATAGAATAACAGATACCCAGAATAACAGAGACTAAGAAAAACTACAACAAGGTAACATTGTTTAGTGGGAGCTTTACTCTGTATCTAACCCCGTGCTGTACCTGTCCTGGGAGTGTTTGATGGGGACAGTGTAGAGGGAGATTTACTCTGTATCTAACCCCGTGCTGTACCTGTTCTGGGAGTGTTTGATGGGGACAGTATGGAGAGAGCTTTACTCTGTATCTAACCCCGTGCTGTACCTGTCCTGGGAGTGTTTGATGGGGACAGTGTAGAGGGAGCTTTACTCTGTATCTAACCCCGTGCTGTACCTGTCCTGGGAGTGTTTGATGGGGACGGTGTAGAGGGAGATTTACTCTGTATCTAACCCCGTGCTGTACCTGTCCTGGGAGTGTTTGATGGGGACGGTGTAGAGGGAGATTTACTCTGTATCTAACCCCGTGCTGTACCTCTCCTGGGAGTGTTTGATGGGGACGGTGTAGAGGGAGCTTTACTCTGTATCTAACCCCGTACTGTACCTGTCCTGGGAGTGTTTGATGGGGACAGTATGGAGAGAGCTTTACTCTGTATCTAACCCCGTGCTGTACCTGTCCTGGGAGTGTTTGATGGGGACAGTATGGAGAGAGCTTTACTCCGCACCTGAGCTGCTGAGGGTAGAGTAGGGGCTGAATGATGTTGACGTCCTGAGACACTGTGGAAAATGCAGTACACAATGGGGAAGATTTTTGTGCTGTATTTTGCGACAGAGACTGTATTAATATCAGAACGGGGAAGAAATCCTTTCATGAAGTTTGACGGTTCTGAAGGCTGGATTAGATACACAAGCTATTAATACAAGACTGCGTGTGAGTCATCACAACATTTTATCTGTGTTAAGTGTTTCACATTTCTCACTCACAGATTGTGTGAAGTTTGTGGCGAGTGCAGAGGGTAGGTGCAGTGCGAGAAAGACTCGGGATATTCATGGCCCCAGGCAGCTGAAGGCACGGCCGCCAATGGTGGAGTGATGGGGAATCGGGGGGATGGTCAAGAGGCCGGAATTGGAGGAGCCCAGAGATCTCGGAGGGTTGTAGGGGCTGGAGGAGGTTACAGAGATAGGGAGGGTTGTAGGGGCTGGAGGAGGTTACAGAGATAGGGAGGGTTGTAGGGACTGGAGGAGGTTACAGAGATAGGGATGGCTGTAGGGGCTGGAGGAGGTTACAGAGATTGGGAGGGTTGTCGGGGCTGGAGGAGGTTACAGGGATAGGGAGGGTTGTAGGGGCGGAAGGAGGTTACAGAGATAGGGAGGGTTGTAGGGGCTGGAGGAGGTTTCGGAGATAGGGAGGGGTGTAGTGGCTGGAGGAGGTTACAGAGATAGGGAGGGTTGTAGGGGCTGGAGGAGGTTACAGAGATAGCGAGGGTTGTAGGGGCTGGAGGAGGTTACAGAGATAGGGAGGGTTGTAGGGGCTGGAGGAGGTTACAGTGTACTGTTAGAGAGAAGGCTGAAGTGATGACCCTCCGACAGTGCGGCGCTCCCTCAGCACTGACCCTCCGACAGTCCTGCTCTGCTCTGAATAGCCGAAGAGCATTAGCTTTCACTTTGACTTGTATTTACTTTACCACCTACCCCCACATCAACCAGCAGAGGAAATGGTTTATTTGCAGCTGCTCAGAACTGACCACATCCCCAAAATCACCTGACAAGCTTCTGGTTTCCCCAGTCTTTATGCAGTGTGTGGAAATCCAACCTATAACTGCAAATGCTCCCCTTCGGTGACCCCGACCCTCCTACTCATCTGATCCACTGTTACCTCCAGCCTCCCCTCGACCCTCCTCCTCAATTACCCAACCCTACCCAAACGCAGACAGCCCCTGACAACCTCTTTTAAAGTCCTATACCCACTTTGACCCTCATCACCTGCTTGTCCTCACCCCAGACAGCTTAAGAATAGTCGTCTTCACTGTCCCCATCAAACTCTCCAAGGACAGGTACAGCACGGGGTTAGATACAGAGTAAAGCGCCCTCTACACTGTCCCCATCAAACACTCCCAGGACAGGTACAGCACGGGGTTAGATACAGAGTAAACCCTCTACACTGTCCCCATCAAACACTCCCAGGACAGGTACAGCACGGGGTTAGATACAGAGTAAAACTCCCTCTACACCGTCCCCATCAAACACTCCCAGGACAGGTACAGCACGGGGTTAGATACAGAGTAAAGCTCCCTCTACACTGTCCCCATCAAACACTCCCAGGACAGGTACAGCACGGGGTTAGATACAGAGTAAAGCTCCCTCTACACTGTCCCCATCAAACACTCCCAGGACAGGTACAGCACGGGGTTAGATACAGAGTAAATCTCCCTCTACACCGTCCCCATCAAACACTCCCAGGACAGGTACAGCACGGGGTTAGATACAGAGTAAACCCTCTACACCGTCCCCATCAAACACTCCCAGGGCAGGTACAGCACGGGGTTAGATACAGAGTAAACCCTCTACACCGTCCCCATCAAACACTCCCAGGACAGGTACAGCACGGGGTTAGATACAGAGTAAAGCTCACTCTACACTGTCGCCATCAAACACTCCCAGGACAGGTACAGCACGGGGTTAGATACAGAGTAAAGCTCGCTCTACACTGTCCCCATCAAACACTCCCAGGACAGGTACAGCACGGGGTTAGATACAGAGTAAATCTCCCTCTACACTGTCCCCATCAAACACTCCCAGGACAGGTACAGCACGGGGTTAGATACAGAGTAAATCTCCCTCTACACTGTCCCCATCAAACACTCCCAGGACAGGGACAGCACAGGGTTAGATACAGAGTAAAACTCTCTCTACACTGTCCCCATCAAACACTCCCAGGACAGGTACAGCACGGGGTTAGATACAGAGTAAAGCGCCCTCTACACTGTCCCCATCAAACACTCCCAGGACAGGTACAGCACGGGGTTAGACACAGAGTAAAGCTCCCTCTACACCGTCCCCATCAAACACTCCCAGGACAGGTACAGCACGGGGTTAGATACAGAGTAAAGCTCCCTCTACACTGTCCACATCAAACACTCCCAGGACAGGTACAGCACGGGGTTAGATACAGAGTAAAGCTCCCTCTACGCTGTCCCCATCAAACACTCCCAGGACAGGTACAGCACGGGGTTAGATACAGAGTAAATCTCCCTCTACACTGTCCCCATCAAACACACCCAGGGCAGGTACAGCACGGGGTTAGATACAGAGTAAAGCTCCCTCTACACCGTCCCCATCAACACTCCCAGGACAGGTACAGCACGGGGTTAGATACAGAGTAAATCTCCCTCTACACTGTCCCCATCAAACACTCCCAGGACAGGTACAGCACGGGGTTAGATACAGAGTAAAGCTTCCTCTACACTGTCCCCATCAAACACTCCCAGGACAGGTACAGCACGGGGTTAGATACAGAGTAAAGCTTCCTCTACACTGTCCCCATCAAACACTCCCAGGACAGGTACAGCACGGGGTTAGATACAGAGTAAAACTCCCTCTACACTGTCCCCATCAAACACTCCCAGGACAGGTACAGCACGGGGTTAGATACAGAGTAAAGTTCCCTCCACACTGTCCCCATCAAACACTCCCAGGACAGGTACAGCACAGGGTTAGATACAGAGTAAACCCTCTACACTGTCCCCATCAAACACTCCCAGGACAGGTACAGCACGGGGTTAGATACAGAGTAAAGCTCACTCTACACTGTCCCCATCAAACACTCCCAGGACAGGTACAGCACGGGGTTAGATACAGAGTAAAGCTACCTCTACACTGTCCCCATCAAACACTCCCAGGACAGGTACAGCACGGGGTTAGATACAGAGTAAAGCTACCTCTACACTGTCCCCATCAAACACTCCCAGGACAGGTACAGCACGGGGTTAGATACAGAGTAAATCTCCCTCTACACTGTCCCAATCAAACACTCCCAGGACAGGTACAGCACGGGGTTAGATACAGAGTAAATCTCCCTCTACACTGTCCCCATCAAACACTCCCAGGACAGGGACAGCACGGGGTTAGATACAGAGTAAAGCTCCCTCTACACTGTCCCCATCAAACACTCCCAGGACAGGTACAGCACGGGGTTAGATACAGAGTAAAGCTCCTCTACACTGTCCCCATCAAACACTCCCAGGACAGGTACAGCACGGGGTTAGATACAGAGTAAACCCTCTACACTGTCCCCATCAAACACTCCCAGGACAGGTACAGCACGGGGTTAGATACAGAGTAAAGCTCCCTCTACACCGTCCCCATCAAACACTCCCAGGACAGGTACAGCACGGAGTTAGATACAGAGTAAAGCTCCCTCTACACTGTCCCCATCAAACACTCCCAGGACAGGTACAGCACGGGGTTAGATACAGAGTAAATCTCCCTCTACACTGTCCCCATCAAACACTCCCAGGACAGGTACAGCACGGGGTTAGATACAGAGTAAAGCTCCCTCTACACCGTCCCCATCAAACACTCCCAGGACAGGTACAGCACGGGGTTAGATACAGAGTAAAGCTCCCTCTACACTGTCCCCATCAAACACTCCCAGGACAGGTACAACACGGGGTTAGATACAGAGTAAATCTCCCTCTACACTGTCCGCAACAAACACTCCCAGGACAGGTACAGCACGGGGTTAGATACAGAGTAAATCTCCCTCTACACTGTCCCCAACAAACACTCCCAGGACAGGTACAGCACGGGGTTAGATACAGAGTAAATCTCCCTCTACACCGTCCCCATCAAACACTCCCAGGACAGGTACAGCACGGGGTTAGATACAGAGTAAAGCTCCCTCCACTTCACCTGGTAACCACATTCATCCTCCACCCAAACTCCAGACATTTCCAGCTTCGCTGACAGTAAATTGTCGCTCTCAACTACAAAACATGAGACGCTTTTTGGTTCCCTTCACCTCTCCCAACACCTCCCCCTCCAAATTGGGAACGAGTCGTGTCCGAAGACGGCTCCTGGTCGGTAATTCTGCAGGTCTTGTTCCTGTCGTAGTGCAAGAGGAGAGTTGTTCAGTAGAGAAATAGAAAACGAGAATGTTTGGCTTCCAGCGAGTGGCTGTTAACTTCTTCTTTCCCGCATTGAAAGTTTGTACTGCTCGTTCCGCCAGTCCATTGGATGACAAGTGGTATGGTGCAGTTTTCACATTGTAGATACCATTAAGGCTGATAAATCCCTGCACCTGTATACGCAGTACCATTGATCTGAGATGCATATCCCTGTATTACTAATAGGGTAGTAATAGTGGGGGATTTCAACTGCCCCAACATTATCTGGGTTAGTCATAGTGTGATAGGTTTAGAGGGAGCGGAATTCTTAAAATGCACCCATTTTAAGATTTTTTAAGCCCGTACGTAGAAAGTCCTACAAAAGAGGGGACGGTCCTTGACTTAATTTTAGGGAATGAAGTCGGGCAAGTGGTAGAGGTATCAGTGGGGGAGCGTTTTGCAGATATTGATCATAACTCCGTTAGATTCAAGGTTGTTATGGAAAAGGACAAGGATGGGCCAGAAATCAGAGTTCTAAATTGGGGGAAGGCCAATTTTAATAAGATCAGATATGATTTGGCCAGAGTGGACAGGGAGCAGCTACTTTTAGGTAAATCTGCGTCAGAGCAGTGGGACTCATTCAAGAAGGAAATAGGGAGAGTACAGGGCCAACATATTCCAGTAAAGATAAAGGGTGGGACCAACAAATCCAGGGAACCCTGGAGGTCGAGGGATATACAGGGTTGGATCAAGAGAAAAAGGGATGCTTATGGCAGATACCGAAGGCTCAAAACAGTGGAAGCCCTAGAGGAGTATCGAATGTGTAGGGGAGAACTTAAAAAGGAAATTAGGGGAGCAAAAAGGGGGCATGAAAAAATATTGGCAGGTAAAAGAAAGGAAAATCCAAAGTTATTTTACAAGTACATTAAGAGTAAGAGGATAACTAGGGAAAGAGTAGGGCCTATTAAGGACCATAGTGGTAATTTGTGTGCGGAACTGGAAGACGTAGGTAGGGTTCTAAATGAATTGTTAGTGTTCACAAGTGAGAGGGATGACATGGGTATGGGAATCAGGCAGAAGGACTGTGATATAATTAAAGAAATTAGCATAGAAAGAGAGGAGGTTTTAAGTGGTCTGGCAGACTTAAAAGTAGATAAATCTCCAGGCCCAGATGAAATGTATCCCAGGCTGTTAAGTGAGGCAAAGGAGGAGATAGCAGGGGCGCTGGCAATAATTTTCAATACCTCTCTGGCCACAGGAAAGGTGCCAGAGGACTGGGGACAGTCAATGTGGTACCGTTATTCAAGAAGGGAGGATGGGATAAACCAGGGATCTACTGGCCAGTCAGTCTAACCTCAGTGGTAGGGAAACTATTGGAAGCAATTCTGAGGGACAGAATTAATCTACACTTGGAGAGGCAGGGATTAATCAAGGACAGTCAGTAAGGTTTTGTTAAGGGGGGGGACATGTCTGACCAATTTGATTGAATTTTTTGAAGGTGTGTAGATAAGGGCAGTGTATTTGATGTAGTCTACTTGGACTTCAACAAGGCTTTTGATAAGGTCCGGCATAGGAGACTGATAACAAAGGTAAGAGCCCATGGGGTCCACGGCAATTTGACAAACTGGATCCAGCCTTGGCTGAGTGGCAGGAAGCAAAAGGTGATGATCGAGGGGTGTTTTTGTGACTGGATGCCTGTGTCCAGTTGGGTTCCACAGGGCTCAGTGTTGGGCCCCTTGCTGTTTGTGGTATATATAAACGATTTAGACTTGAATGTAGGAGGGTTGATCAGTAAATTCGCAGATGACACAAAAATTGGTGGAGTGGTAAATAGGAGGATAGCCTTAGATTACAGGAGGATTTAGACGGGCTGGTCAGATGCGATTTAATCCGGATAAGTGTGAGGTGATGCACTTGGCCAGGACAAACAAGGCACGGGAATACACAATGAATGATAGGACCCTGGGAAGTACCGAGGAGCGGAGGGACCTCAGTGTACATGTCCTACAGTCCCTTAAGGTAGCCGGACAGGTAGATAAGGTAGTTAAGAAGATATATGGGATACTTGCCTTTATTAGCCGAGGCATAGAATATAAGAGCAGGGAGGTTATGCTGGAACTGTATAAAACGCTGGTTAGGCCACAGCTAGAGTATTGCGTGCAGTTCTGGAATCTGCATTGCGGTTCTGGAATCCACATTATAGGAAGGATGTGATTATACTAGAGAGTGTGCAGAGGAGATTTACCAGGATGTTGCCTGGGCTGGAGAGTTTTAGTTATGAGGAGAGATTGGATAGACTGGGGTTATTTTCCCTGGAGCAGAGGACTTTGAGGGGAGACGTGATTGAGGTGTATAAAATTATGAGGGGCATAGATAGGGTAGACAGGAAGGAACATTTCCCCTTGGTGGAGGGATCAGTAACCAGGGGGCATAGATTTAAGGTAAGGGGCAGGAGGTTTAGAGGGGATGTGAGGAAGAATTTTTTCACCCAGAGGGGGGTGGGAATCTGGAATTCTGCCTGAAAGGGTGGTAGAGGGAGTAACCCTCATAATGTTTAAGAAGTATTTGGATGTGCACTTGCGATGCCATGGCACACACAGCTATGGGCCTAGTGCTGGAAAATGGGATTAGAATAGTTAGGCACTTGTTTGGCTGGCACAGACTCGATGGGCCGAAGGGCCTTTTTCTGTGCTGTAGACCTCGATGGTGATCCATGGATGGTGAAACTCTGGCGGAGTTTTACTTTGACAGCGCCCGACATTGGCGAATTTACCTCACAAACATCTAACCACTTGGAATGAGCTTCTAGAATCAGTAGAAACATGGTTCCAAGGAAAGGACTGACATCATCTGTGTGCAATCTCACCCAGGGCCTACCAGTCACTTCCAATGGGCCAGCCACCGGCAGCTTTTGTAGCTGTTGATGTTGCAGACGGCGTTTTACCACCTTTTCAATATCGCCGCCCATTCCCAACCACCAAAGATAACTCCGCGATACCGCCTTCATTCCAGAGACCCCCAGATGGGCGCCGTGTGTCGCTCGACCAACAGTGGTTCCCGGCCTCGTGCAGGAACTACTACCCGTGCATCCCAGAATGGAATACCATCTTGGCTGCTCGTCCCATGTCTTCGTTGGAAAACTGTTTCAGTCCATCAGAGACTGGTTCCCGGGTCTCTCACTCGAGACAGGACTGGATCACGCTTTATCCAGTTTCTTATCTGCCCGGTGCAGACTGGCGAGAAACCTAGAAAATTCCTCACTACTACGAGCTCTGGTGGAATTGGGACGTGTTTGTTGCTCTCTTGCAAAGGAAGGCGACTTAGGGCATTGGCTATATGGATCCCTGGTCTGCGGACAAAGGTCTATTCATATGCTGCCAAAATTATCTATGAATCCTTGCAGGAGCTGTGGGAGGTATAGCCTTTTCCTCACTAAACTGACCCAAAGGTGGTTTGTGGTCTGAAGCAATCGGGAGATGTCACCCGTGCATGTGTTTGTGGAATTTTTTTTACGCCAAAAATAATCAACAGGCCTTCCCTTTTCCGAGCTGGGGATGTCCGATCTCCAGCTGTGGGAAGTGTCCTGGGTGTGTCAGCCTCTCTGTGCCCTCGTCCATCTTGTGAGATAGGGACCGCTCCCACTCCGCAGGGGCTGGGTGGGGGGGTGGGGGGGAGAGTGGGGGAGGGAAGTCATCGCAGGTCCGCACCGATCCCTGCGTCCGGTCATAATGCAATAACACATGGGGAGAGTGGAAGAGCTGTTTGACTTTGGGGTGCCTCACAAAACCCAACGCTGTTTGTTTCTTCGAATCGTGAATGTGGCAGGGCCAGAACGGTGGATAAATTTGGTAAAAAGCGCCCATGATAACTGATCACCCCTAAAAATGGTTTTGGTTCAGAGGCGTTGCTGCACCCAGGAGCTCCTCCTCCTCTCCGATTGCTTTAACCGCCTCTTCAACCGGGTGTAACCCTTGGGCATCTCCCCGCTGGCCCAAATAAATGACTTCGTCCGCTTGAAAAGTGGGTTTGTCCTCCTTCAGGCTTGTCAAAATCATTTCAGAGCTTCCTCCGGGTTAGCCAAGCGATCCTTTCCTGTCAATGCTGTTATCAGTGCATCGTCCAGGTGGACCACAGCCTGAGTTTAGTCCCTGTCGTAACTCTCCATCCTCCTCTGAAAAATGGCCCAGACTGAGGAAACCCCGAAGGGCAGGCGTGTATATGGCGATAACTCTTGGTGGGTGTTGATGGTGACAACTTCCTGGGAAGCGTCATCCAGCTCCAGTGGCTGAAAGACGTGACTCATGCCAAGCTTTGTATACGTTGTCCCTCCTGCTAGTTTGGCATAGAGGTCTTCACTCTTGGGAGTAGGGCACATGTCCAGTTTGTCTGCCCTGCTGACCATGAGTTTATAGTCTCCACAGATCCAGACGGCCTGATCTGGTCTAAGGGCAGGGACTGTGGGTGCTGCTCACTCTGAGAACCGAACCGTTTTTATGACACTGAACTCAGCGTCAACCTTCTCTCTCAGGGCGTGTGGCACCAGTCTCGCTTTCCAGGTACACCCTGGCCTGTAGGCCTTGGATTTTTCCCAGTTCACCCTTGAAGACAGCGTCAGGTTTTTTTAAGCAGCTCTGGCAGTGCCCCCTGCTCACAACTGGAAGATTTTGGACCAGTTTAATGTAATCTTCTTCAACCAACCATGCCCTAGAAGGCTTGGCCCTTTCACCTCTTCCCACCACCACTGGGAGCTGTGCCGATTGGTGTCGATAATGAACAGTTGCTCTGGTGATACCTTTTACCTGGATTTCTTCCTCTGCGTAGGTTTTCAACTTGGCAGATGTTTGTTCCAAATTGAATTGTTGATGACCTTTATTTAAATATCTGAAAGTGCGTTCCCCTATTACAGAGGCAAAATCCCCCATGTCTACTTCTATTTCGAAGGGTTTACCATTCACTTGCTCTGTGACAAATATTGGCTCTGTCTTCCCAGCTTTCATGTTGAACAATGAATAAATGTCAGAATGGGCTGTTTCTGATTCTTCTACGCTACAGACCTCGTCGGACTTGGTTTGCTGTTTGGATGCCTGTTGAAATCTCGCTTTGCACTGTCTCATTATGTGACGGAAATAACATTCTGCATTTCAAATAGCCAATCTCGAGAAGACTGATTGTTTCCACCTTGATGGAAGTTATTTTTCTATTCCGTCGCTAAGCTGTTTCCTCTCATTTTTCCGTTAGCGGGGGCTGTCTCCCGCTTTGCGGCAGAACCCTGGCTTTTCGGGCTGACTGTTCTCGCCTGACTGTTTGCGCCCTCTTGAACTGCCTGTGAATCCCTCACAGCGCTTTCCATCGCCAGCCCTTATTCCTAACGCTTTCTTAAAATCAGGCTTCAATCAGCCAGCAATCCTCGCTGTATCACGTTTTCCCGCAAGCCACGTACTAAACCCTCTCTGAGCTTGTCACTCAGGGTTTCACCAAAATCACAATATTCCGTCAGTTGCTTTAATTTTGCCACATAGGGAGCAATGGTCGCCCCCTGGGGTTCTGTTCCATGAATTGAACCTGAACCTCTGAATTGTGACTGAGGGCTTGGGTTGAAAATGTCACTTAATGAGGTCGACTAATTCACTGAAAGTCCTTGAATCCGGGCCCCTGGGGGCCATCAACTTTCGAACTAAACTGTAGGTTTTGCTCCCAAAAATACTCAGGAGAATCGCTCGCCTCTTTTCCTCCCCCGCGATTTTGTTTGCTTGAAAGAAAAATGCAAGATGTTCTATATATTGAGACCAATCGCCTGTGGCTGGCTCTAAGGCATCGATTCTGCCAGACTGTAACATTTCAAATGTGTATATCTTTTACTTTTTAACGAACGCAGATACTCCCAATCGCTGGGCGAGGTACAGCACCGATTCTGATTTATCCTCATCGTCAGTTATGGAGATGATCTTCAGGCAACTCTTTTTAGTGGAAATATTTAACTTTATTGACAAGGCAGCAGCAGCAGCTACACATGTGCATCAAACTCAATAACTAAAGAGGAATTTTCCTGCAGAGGTTCCCTGTCCTGCTAACGCATTGGTTTACACAGATCATGTGACACAGGATTCTTCTTAAAGCTACAGTCCAAAATCTCCCAAAACTGTTATCACTAAACATTCCCAAAAAAAGGTACACACAGGGTTACATACAGGGTAACTCTCCCTCTACACTGTCCCCATCAAACAGTCCCAGGCCAGGTACAGCACGGGGTTAGATACAGAGTAAAGCTCCCTCTACACTGTCCCCATCAAACACTCCCAGGACAGGTACAGCACGGGGTTAGATACAGAGTAAAGCTACCTCTACACTGTCCCCATCAAACACTCCCAGGACAGGTACAGCACGGGGTTAGATACAGAGTAAAGCTCCCTCTACACTGTCCCCATCAAACACTCCCAGGGCAGGTACAGCACGGGGTTAGATACAGAGTAAATCTCCCTCTACACTGTCCCCATCAAACACTCCCAGGACAGGTACAGCACGGGGTTAGATACAGAGTAAAGCCCCCTCTACACTGTCTCCATCAAACACTCCCAGGACAGGTACAGCACGGGGTTAGATACAGAGTAAAGCTCCCTCTACACTGTCCCCATCAAACACTCCCAGGGCAGGTACAGCATGGGGTTAGATACAGAGTGAATCTTGCTCTACGCTGTCGGTTTGACTGTTTTGTTCTCTCTGCCGCAGCGTTGACCATCGATCGAGTGGGCACAGGAAGATGGCACGGCCGTGCGCCCTGTTCCGGACCCTTCCCGCTGCCAGCTTTCTCCTGGCGGTGCTGGGCGGCGCCCGGACGGCGCGGGGTGCGGACGGAGTGACCCCCACCGCCCCGCTGGGGGACAACGCCAGCTGCCAGGGCCTGTACGAGTGCGAGGGTGGGGTCATCCTGCCGCTGTGGCAGCCCCAGGACCCCTCGGTGGGCGACAAGGTGGCGCGGGCCATCGTCTACTTCGTGGCGCTGGTCTACATGTTCCTGGGGATGTCCATCGTCGCTGACCGCTTCATGGCCTCCATTGAGGTGATCACCTCACAGGAGCGGGAGATTACCATCAAGAAGCCCAACGGCGAGACCATGACGGCCACAGTGAGGGTCTGGAACGAGACCGTGTCCAACCTGACGCTCATGGCGCTCGGCTCCTCGGCCCCCGAGATCCTCCTCTCCGTCATCGAGGTCTGTGGGCACAAGTTTGAGGCCGGGACCCTCGGCCCCGCCACCATCGTGGGCAGCGCGGCCTTCAACATGTTCGTCATCATCGCCACCTGCATCTACGTGGTGCCGGACGGCGAGAGCCGCAAGATCAAGCACCTCCGCGTCTTCTTCGTCACCGCCAGCTGGAGCATCTTCGCCTATATCTGGCTATACCTGATCTTGGCCATCATCTCGCCGGGGGTGGTGGAAGTTTGGGAAGGTCTGGTCACCTTCTTCTTCTTCCCCGTCTGCGTCATCGTGGCGTGGATCGCCGACCGGCGCCTCCTCATCTACAAATACATGTACAAGAGGTACCGGGCGGACAAGAACCGGGGGCTGATCATCGAGACAGTGGGCGAGAGGCCCCTGGACAAGCTGGACATGGAGCTGGACGGGGCCTACAAGGGCTCGCAGGAGGGGCTGGAGTCGGAGGCCGGCGAGAAGGACCAGGACGAGGAGGCCCGGCGGGTAATGGCTCGGGTGCTCAAGGACCTCCGGCAGCGTCACCCGGAGAAGGACATGGAGCAGCTCGTCGAGTTGGCCAACTACCATGTCCTGAGCCAGCAGCAGAAGAGCCGGGCCTTCTACCGCATCCAGGCAACTCGCCGCATGACCGGAGCCGGAAATATCCTCAAGAAGCACGCGGCCGAACAGGCTCGCAAGGTCCTGAGCCTCCAGGACCTGCGGGCTGGCGACAGCCTCGCCAGCGGCACCGTTTGCTTCGAGCACGCCCAGTACCAGTGCTTCGAGAACTGCGGCACCCTGAAGCTGGGGGTGGCTCGAGAAGGCGGGGACCCCGCTTGCGTCCTGACGGTGGACTTCCGCACTGAGGATGGCACGGCCAACGCCGGCTCCGACTACCAGTTCGCCGAGGGCACCCTGGTCTTCAAGCCGGGCGAGATGCGCCGGGAGATCTCCGTGGGCATCATCGACGACGACATCTTCGAGGAGGACGAGTACTTCCGGGTGCGCCTCGCCAACCTGCAGGTCAGCTACCCCGAGGAGGACCGGGCCCCCCTACCCCCGCCCACCTCGGCCTACGGCCTGGGCTCTCCCAGCGCCGCCACCATCACCATCTTCGACGACGACCACGCCGGCGTCTTCTCCCTCGAGCAGGACTCGCAGAGGGTCAGCGAGAGCGTGGGGGTCATGAGGGTCAAGGTGCAGAGGACATCGGGGGCAAGGGGCACCGTGCACATCCCCTTCAAGATGGTCGAGGGCACGGCCAAGGCAGGCGAGGACTTCGAGCAGTACAGTGGGCACCTGGTCTTCCAGAACGACGAGACTCTGTAAGTCCATCCTTGTTTGATCGTAGTTAAGATTACTTTTCCCTCGCCACCCCTGCTGTACAACCCTCCTCCTCCTCCTTGTCGCTCAAAACTCATTACCATTTCCTTCTTAACCTCCAGAAGGAACCTTGTCGGAGACTCCCACAGCCCAGGGGGAGGCCATTCAGCCCATCATTGTCTGTGCTGGCTCTTTGAAAGATCTAACCAGTTACCCCACCCCGGTCCTCCCCGCTCTTTCTCCCCCATAGTCCTGCAAATTTCTCCAAACCCTTCCTGTTTTTGAACACCTCGATTAAACCTCCCCGTTAACCTTCCCTGCTCCAAGGAGAACAATCCCAGCTTCTCCCAGTCCCTCTTCCCTGGGAACATTCCAACCAATCTCTTCCCCTTTAAGATGCCTCGATTGGGTTCATCCTTCATCTTCCCCAACTGAGGTATTGATGTTGAGAAGATTTTATGGATATTTTAATTCAGGTCCTGTGGATATCTTTGATGCAAATCTATGTAAATTAAGAGTCTTTATTTAAAGATTGTGTCTATGATATTGGTCATCAAAAAATCCTCCAATTCCGGCCTCTTGACCATCCCCCGATTCCCATCGCTCCACCATTGGCGGCCGTGCCTTCAGCTGCCTGGGGTCCTAAGCTCTGGAATTCCCTCGCTAAACCTCTCCACCTCTCTCTCTCTTTCTCTGTATTTCTATCTCCCTCCCTCCCTCTCTCTCCCTCTCTCTCTCCCTCTCTCTCTCTCTCTCTCTCCTCCTTTAAGACGCTCCTTAAAACCGACCTCTGTGACCGAGCTTTTGCTCCCCTGTCCCTAATATCTCCGTATGTGGCTTGGGGTCAGATTCTGTCTGATTGACCTTCCTGTGAGGGATCAATGGTGGAGCGATGGAATTCGAGGTGTGTGCAAGAGGCCCAAATTGGAGGAGTGCAGAGAGCTTGGAGGGTGAGAAGAGATTACAGAGATAGGAAGGGTTGTATGGGCTGGAGGAGGTTACAGAGATAGGGAGGGGTGTAGGAGCTGGAGGAGGTTACAGAGATAGGGAGGGTTGTAGGGGCTGGAGGAGGTTACAGAGATAGGGAGGGTTGTAGGAGCTGGAGGGGGTTACAGAGATAGGGAGGGTTGTAGGAGCTGCAGGAGGTTACAGAGATAGGGAGAGTTGTAGGAGCTGGAGGAGTTTACAGAGATAGGGAGGGTTGTAGGGGCTGGAGTAGGTTACAGAGATAGGGAGGGTTGTAGGAGCTGGAGGAGGTTACAGAGATAGGGAGGGTTGTAGGAGCTGGAGGAGGTTACAGAGATAGGGAGGGTTGTAGGAGCTGGAGGAGTTTACAGAGATAGGGAGAGTTGTAGGGGCTGGAGTAGGTTACAGAGATAGGGAGGGTTGTACGGGCTGGAGGAGGTTACAGAGATAGGGAGGGGTGTAGGAGCTGGAGGAGGTTACAGAGATAGGGAGGGTTGTAGGAGCTGGAGGAGGTTACAGAGATAGGGAGGGTTGTAGGGGCTGGAGGAGGTTACAGAGATAGGGAGGGTTGTAGGAACTGGAGGAGGTTACAGGGATAGGGAGGGGTGTAGGGGCTGGAGGAGGTTACAGAGATAGGGAGGGGTGTAGGGGCTGGAGGAGGTTACAGAGATAGGGAGGGGTGTAGGGGCTGGAGGAGGTTACAGAGATAGGGAGGGTTGTAGGAGCTGGAGGAGGTTACAGGGATAGGGAGGGGTGTAGGGGCTGGAGGAGGTTACAGAGATAGGGAGGGTTGTAGGGGCTGGAGGAGGTTACAGAGATAGGGAGGGTTGTAGGGGCTGGAGCAGGTTACAGAGATAGGGAGGGGTGTAGGGGCTGGTGGAGGTTACAGAGATAGGGATGGTTGTAGGGGCTGGAGGAGGTTACAGAGATAGGGAGGGGTTGTAGGGGCTGGAGGAGGTTACAGAGATAGGGAGGGGTGTAGGGGCTGGTGGAGGTTACAGAGATAGGGAGGGGTGTAGGAGCTGGAGGAGGTTACAGGGATAGGGAGGGTTGTTGGAGCTGGAGGAGGTTACAGGGATAGGGAGGGTTGTTGGAGCTGGAGGAGGTTACAGGGATAGGGAGTACAGAGCAGTGATTTGAAATGAAGCTGGAGAGTTTGAAAATGGAGACGGTCAGGGCTGGAGAGGGAGCTGGTCAGCGTGGGGAGGGATGGGTGAACAGGATTTGGTGTGTGTGTTCGGAGCTGGCACAGAAGAGATTTCGAGTGATTTCCTGCCTCGTCCATGCTGTCCTCTGGACAGCCCCTGCGGGTGTTCAATCACCCATCTTACATTTCACCCTCTGCAACGTCAGACATGAGGGGAGGGGGCGCGGGGAGATCGGGGTCCATTCAGCCCCTCTCAATTCCACGAAGAGTTACGATGGGAATCGAGGAAGCAATTGATGAGGAACTGTGCGGTTCAGGGGCAAAAGAAGCAGGAACACTGAGATCAGCAGGAATGGGGTTGGGGAAGGGCCAGCAGGGATGTGTCAGGCCGAATGGACTCGTTCTGTGCTCTGCGTTTCCACGATGCACTGTGCCCTTGTGGAACCCAGGCTGGTGTTCTGTTGTGTGATGCTCAGCCCTGAGCAGATGGGAGTGTGGAGCATTGTCCCTCAGGGTGTGGTGGGAGCTGAAAGTGGAGCAGCTCCTGTCACAGATTCTGAAGGAGCTGCAGAGACGAGGAACAGCTTCCTCCTCCTGCCTGACCTTCAGAAGTCCTTGCTGCCTCTCTGTTAGCTCTCCCCACACCCATAGCTCCGCTGGCGTGTATCGGAGTACAGGAACAGGAGGAGGTCATTCAGCCCCTCTCGAGCCTGTTACACAGGAACAGGAGGAGGCCATTCAGCCCCTTGAGCCCATTACATCCCTTCAATGAGATTGCATCGGGTCTGCATCTTAACTCCATGTCTCCCCACATTGCCCCCCCCTCCCCCCACCCTCTCACCCTTTGGCTCCATGTTTATTAATACCCTTGGCTGGTAAAAACCTCCCCATTTCGGATGTAAGCTGATGATAGACTTCCACACTGGAACCCCCACTCCCACCCCTCCGACCCCTGTGCCCCACCCCCCTGTGTGAAGGTCCAAAGTCTCTCCCGGCTCTGAGTTCAAGATCTTGGCACCTTGTTCTAAATTCCACACTCCAGCAGCCAACAGGGGAAGAATTTTGTCTCTATCGACCCCTGCAATCCCTTTCAAAATCTTCAAAAATCCTCAATTAAATCACCTCTTATCCTCCGGTACTCTCCAGTGCTCTGGGAATCATGGCCTGACCCTCCGACAGTGCGGCACCCCCTCAGCACTGACCCTCCGACAGTGCGGCGCTCCCTCAGCACTGACCCTCCGACAGCGCGGCGCTCCCTCAGCACTGACCCTCCGACAGTGCGGCGCTCCCTCAGTACTGACCCTCCAACAGTGTGGCGCTTCCCTCAGCACTGACCCTCCGACAGTGAGGCTCTCCCTCAGCACTGACCCTCCGACAGTGCGGCTCTCCCTCAGCACTGACCCTCCGACAGTGCGCCGCTCCCTCAGTGCTGACCCTCCGACAATGCGGCGCTCCCTCAGCACTGACCCTCCGACAGTACAACGCTCCCTCAGCACTGACCCTCCGACAGTGCGGCACTCCCTCAGCACTGACCCTCCGACAGTGCAGCGCTCCCTCAGCACTGACCCTCAGACAGTCCATCGCTCCCTCAGCACTGACCCTCCGACAGTGCGGCTCTCCCTCAGCACTGACCCTCCGACAGTGCAGCACACTCTCAGTACTTACCTTCCCAGAGTTTCAGATGTGCCGTCTTTCAGGATGAGACATTAAACCGAGGCCCCGTCTGCCCTCTCAGGTGGGTGTAAATGATCCCACGGCCACTATTGGGAGAAGAGCAGGGGGGAGTTCTCCCTGGTCTCCTGGGGCCAATATTTATCCCTCAACCAACATCACTAAAAACAGATGATTGGGTCATTATCACATTGCTGTTTGTGGGATCTTGCTGTGCGTAAATGGGCTGCTGTGTTTCCTACGTTACAACAGGGACCACACTTCAAAAAAACAGTCCTTCATTGTCTGTGAAACACTCTGGGTCGTCCCAAGGGGGTGACAGGAGCTGGAGAAATAGGAACCTTACTTTCATTCATGTTCTGTCTCTCCCATTCTCTTTTTCTCATTCTCCCTCTCATTTTCTGTCACATTCTCTGTCTTTCACACTCTCTCTCTGTTCCTCATACTCTCTCTGGTTGTTTCCCAGTTGGCTCCTATGTGCTTTACAGCTTCTAATTCACTTCTTTGGTTTCCAATGTCAAGGGTTGGTGTGCGTGGTTTGGAGTGTTAGTCTGGAGATGGTTTGGATTGAAATGCATTGAGTTGGGATGGGTTGGGAGTGAGTTGGGATGGGTGGAAGTGAGTTGGGATGGGTTGGGAGAGAGTTGGGATGGGTTGGGAGAGAGTTGGGATGGGTTGGGAGTGAGTTGCGATGGGTTGGGAGTGAGTTGCGATGGGTTGGGAGAGAGTTGGGATGTGTTGGGAGTGAGTAGGATTGGGTTGGGAGTGAGTTGGGATGGATTGGGAGAGAGTTGGGATGGATTGGGAGTGAGCTGGGATGGATTGGGACATAGCTGGGATGGATTGGGAAAGAGTTGGGATGGATTGGGAGAGAGTTGGGATGGATTGGGAGAGAGTTGGGATGGGTTGGGAGAGAGTTGGGAGAGAGTTGGGATGGGTTGGGAGTGAGCTGGGATGGGTTGGGAATGAGTTGGGATGGGTTGGGAGAGAGTTGGGATGGGTTGGGATAGAGTTGGGATGGGTTGGGAGAGAGCTGGGATGGATTGGGAGTGAGTTGGGATGGGTTGGGAGAGAGTTTGGATGGGTTGGGAGAGAGTTGGGATGGATTGGGAGTGAGCTGGGATGGGTTGGGAGAGAGTTGGGATGGGTTGGGAGTGAGTAGGATTGGGTTGGGAGTGAGTTGGGATGGATTGGGAGAGAGTTGGGATGGATTGGGAGTGAGCTGGGATGGATTGGGACATAGCTGGGATGGATTGGGAAAGAGTTGGGATGGATTGGGAGAGAGTTGGGATGGGTTGGGAGAGAGTTGGGAGAGAGTTGGGATGGGTTGGGAGTGAGCTGGGATGGGTTGGGAGATAGTTGGGATGGGTTGGGAGAGAGTTGGGATGGGTTGGGAGTGAGCTGGGATGGGTTGGGAGATAGTTGGGATGGGTTGGGAGTGAGTTGGGATGGTTTGGGAGTGAGTTGGGATGGGTTGGGAATGAGTTGGGATGGGTTGGGAGAGAGTTGGGATGGGTTGGGAGAGAGTTGGGATGGATTGGGAGTGAGTTGGGATGGGTTGGGAGAGAGTTTGGATGGGTTGGGAGAGAGTTGGGATGGGTTGGGAGAGAGTTGGGATGGGTTGGGAGAGAGCTGGGATGGATTGGGAGTGAGTTGGGATGGGTTGGGAGAGAGTTTGGATGGGTTGGGAGAGAGTTGGGATGGGTTGGGAGTGAGCTGGGATGGATTGGGAGTGAGTTGGGATGGGTTAGGAGAGAGTTTGGATGGGTTGGGAGAGAGTTGGGATGGATTGGGAGTGAGCTGGGATGGGTTGGGAGTGAGTTGGGATGGTTTGGGAGTGAGTTGGGATGGGTTGGGAATGAGTTGGGATGGGTTGGGAGAGAGTTGGGATGGGTTGGGATAGAGTTGGGATGGGTTGGGAGAGAGCTGGGATGGGTTGGGATAGAGTTGGGATGGGTTGGGAGAGAGCTGGGATGGATTGGGAGTGAGTTGGGATGGGTTAGGAGAGAGTTTGGATGGGTTGGGAGAGAGTTGGGATGGATTGGGAGTGAGCTGGGATGGGTTGGGAGAGAGTTGGGATGGGTTGGGAGAGAGCTGGGATGTGTTGGGAGTGAGTAGGATTGGGTTGGGAGTGAGTTGGGATGGATTGGGAGTGAGCTGGGATGGATTGGGAGTGAGCTGGGATGGATTGGGAGTGAGCTGGGATGGATTGGGTGTTGAAGATGTCTCAGAATGTTGGCTTCCTTTGATTCTGAGGGTGGAATTCTGTAATTACTCTATTTCTTTGCCTAAATTAACATTCCTCCATCCACACTTCGAAAATAGTTGAACTTTTCTGACTGTTAATGAGTGATTAATTTAATCTCAAACCCCAGGGATATTAAAATCCATCAGTGTACGTGACAGGATTGTGAATAAATGCAGCCGAACTTGATTCCAATAATATCTATTTGGCATGTCATGTTGAGAAGCGAAGAGAAACAGATCACCACTTCCACTGGCAGTCCCAATAAACAAGTACCAGGCGATGCTTACAACAACAACTTGGATTTAAATAGCACTTTCAGGGCAGTAAAACGGTCCCAAGGCAGGAATGTAAATCAGACAGAGATGGGGAGGGTTATAGGGGCTTTGGGAGGTTACAGAGATAGGGAGGGTTGTAGGGGCTGGAGGAGGTTACAGAGATGGGGAGGGTTGTAGAGGCTGGTGGAGGTTACAGAGATAGGGAGGGGTGTAGGGGCTGGAGGAGGTTACAGAGATGGGGAGGGTTATAGGGGCTTTGGGAGGTTACAGAGATAGGGAGGGTTGTAGGGGCTGGAGGAGGTTACAGAGATGGGGAGGGTTGTAGAGGCTGGTGGAGGTTACAGAGATAGGGAGGGGTGTAGGGGCTGGAGGAGGTTACAGAGATAGGGAGGGTTGTAGGGGCTGGAGGAGGTTACAGATATAGGGAGGGTTGTAGGGGCTGGAGGAGGTTACAGAGATAGGGAGGGTTGTAGTGGCTGGAGGAGGTTACAGAGATTGGGAGGGTTGTAGGGGTTGGAGGAGGTTACAGAGATAGGGAGGGTTGTAGGGTTTGGAGGAGGTTACAGAGATAGGGAGGGGTGTAGGGACTGGAGGAGGTTACAGAGATAGGGAGGGTTGTAGAGGTTGGAGGAGTTTACAGAGATAGGGAGGGTTGTAGAGGTTGGAGGTGGTTACAGAGATAGGGAGGGTTGTAGGGACTGGAGGAGTTTACAGAGATAGGGATGGTTGTAGGGGCTGGAGGAGGTTACAGAGATAGGGAGGGTTGTAGGGGCTGGAGGAGCTTACAGAGATAGGGAGGGTTGTAGGGGCTGGAGGAGCTTACAGAGATAGGGAGGGGTGTACGGGCTGGAGGAGGTTACAAGGATAGGGAGGGGTGTAGGGGCTGGAGGAGGTTACAGAGATAGGGAGGGGTGTAGGGGCTGGAGGAGGTTACAGGGATAGGGAGGGGTGTAGGGGCTGGAGGAGGTTACAGAGATAGGGAGGGGTGTAGATTTGGAGATCCCTCCCACGTTTGGAGATTTCGCTAAATAGAAAGGTGCTATCTAAATGCAAGTTACTCTTCTTGGGATCAAAGAAAGCTCTGAGGCCCATGGCCATAAATTACCTTAACTCCATCAGCCCCAGGAGGGAGGAGTGATGCAGGGCAATGGACAATAACCATAGCATCTCCCTCCCAATGCTGACTGCTCCAACACCTCCTGGGTCACTGGGAGAATCACAATCAGAATCAAAGCCAGTGGAATTTCATGAAAGGATCACGGAGATAAACAGGCAAATCTGATTCTGCTTTATTTATCTACACGTATTAACATCGTCTCCGCAAAGAGATTTTTGCCAAATATTATCTGTTCAGGATTAAAGGCGTAGCTGTATCTAACCCCGTGCTGTACCTGCCCTGGGAGTGTTTGATGGGGACAGTGTAGAGGGAGCTTTATTCTGTATCTAACCCCGTGCTGTACCTGTCCTGGGAGTGTTTGATGGGGATAGTGTAGAGGGAGCTTTACTCTGTATCTAACCCCGTGCTGTACCTGTCCTGGGAGTGTTTGATGGGGACGGTGTAGAGGGACCTTTATTCTGTATCTAACCCCGTGTTCCAGTCAGTCTCTGCTTGTTTCCCTGTAACATTGTTAGAAGCAAAACAGCATCGAGTGAAAAAACAAAGCCAGTGTACCTCACGCCACAAACATTGGCGAATGATAACACATCCTGCAGCTGCTGGTCCTGAATAGATGCCAGAGTGCACCTGGAGCCTGCTCTGCTCCAGCTTTCACTGCACCTCTGTATTCAGAGAAATGCACTCTCACCCAGAACAGAAGGAGCCCATTCAGCCCATCCTGCCTGTGCTGGCCCTTTGAGAGATCTATCCAATTAGTGCCCGCCACCCCCCCACAGTCCTGCAAATTTCTCCTTTTCGAGTATTTATCCGATTCCCCCCTTTTGAAAGTTCCTATTGAATCTGCTTCCACCGCCCTTTCAGGCAGCGCCTTCCAGATCACAGCAATTCTTGAGCTGACCCATTCCTCACTGTGACTGTCCTGCCCAACACCCACTGCCGTGCTGGGACCATCCCCTACCCCGCTCCGTGCTGGGAGCCTCCCCTCCCCCGCTCCGTGCTGGGACCATTCCCTCCCTGCTTCGTGCTGGGAGCCTCCCCTCCCCCGCTCCGCGCTGGGACCCTCCCCCTGCTCCGTGATGGGACCCTCCCCTCCCCCGCTCTGCGCTGGGACCCTCCCCTCCCACGCTCCGCGCTGGGACCTTCCCCTCCCCCTGCTCCGTGCTGGGACCCTCCCCTCCCCCACTCCGCGCTGGGACCCTCCCCTCCCCCGCTCCGTGCTGGGACCATTCCCTCCCTGCTTCGTGCTGGGAGCCTCCCCTCCCCCGCTCCGCGCTGGGACCCTCCCCCTGCTCCGTGATGGGACCCTCCCCTCCCCCGCTCTGCGCTGGGACCCTCCCCTCCCACGCTCCGCGCTGGGACCTTCCCCTCCCCCTGCTCCGTGCTGGGACCCTCCCCTCCCCCACTCCGCGCTGGGACCCTCCCCTCCCCCGCTCTGCGCTGGGACCCTTCCCTCCCCCACTCCGTGATGGGACCCTCCCCTCCCCCGCTCTGTGCTGGGACCCTCCCCTCCCCCACTCCGTGATGGGACCCTCCCCTCCCCCGCTCCACGCTGGGACCCTCCCCTCCCCCACTCCGCGCTGGGACCCTCTCCTCCCCCTGCTCCGCGCTGGGACCCTCCCCTCCCCCGCTCTGCGCTGGGACCCTCCCCTCCCCCACTCCGCGCTGGGACCCTCCCCTCCCCCGCTCCGCGCTGGGAACCTCCCCTCCCCCGCTCTGCGCTGGGACCCTCCCCTCCCCCACTCCGCGCTGGGACCCTCCCCTCCCCCACTCCGCGCTGGGACCCTCTCCTCCCCCTGCTCCGCGCTGGGACCCTCCCCTCCCCCGCTCTGCGCTGGGACCCTCCCCTCCCCCACTCCGTGATGGGACCCTCCCCTCCCCCGCTCCACGCTGGGAACCTCCCCTCCCCCACTCCGCGCTGGGACCCTCCCCTCCCCCGCTCCGCGCTGGGACCCTCTCCTCCCCATGCTCCGCGCTGGGAACCTCCCCTCCCCCTGCTCCGCGCTGGGAACCTCCCCTCCCCCCGCTCCGCGCTGGGACCCTCCCCTCCCCCGCTCCGCGCTGGGAACCTCCCCTCCCCCTGCTCCGCGCTGGGACCCTCCCCTCCCCCGCTCCACGCTGGGACCCTCCCCTCCCCCACTCCGCGCTGGGACCCTCCCCTCCCCCGCTCCACGCTGGGACCCTCCCCTCCCCCCGCTCCGCGCTGGGACCCTCCCCTCCCCCGCTCTGTGCTGGGAACCTCCCCTCCCCCTGCTCCGCGCTGGGACCCTCCCCTCCCCCGCTCCGCGCTGGGACCCTCTCCTCCCCCTGCTCCGCGCTGGGAACCTCCCCTCCCCCCGCTCCGCGCTGGGACCCTCCCCTCCCCCGCTCCGCGCTGGGAACCTCCCCTCCCCCTGCTCCGCGCTGGGACCCTCCCCTCCCCCTGCTCCGCGCTGGGACCCTCCCCTCCCCCTGCTCCGCGCTGGGAACCTCCCCTCCCCCTGCTCCGCGCTGGGACCCTCCCCTCCCCCCGCTCCGCGCTGGGACCCTCCCCTCCCCCGCTCTGTGCTGGGATCCTCCCCTCCCCCGCTCCGCGCTGGGACCCTCCCCTCCCCCACTCCGCGCTGGGATCCTCCCCTCCCCCTGCTCCGCGCTGGGACCCTCCCCTCCCCCGCTCTGTGCTGGGAACCTCCCCTCCCCCCGCTCTGCGCTGGGACCCTCCCCTCCCCCGCTCCGCGCTGGGACCCTCCCCTCCCCCCGCTCTGTGCTGGGAACCTCCCCTCCCCCTGCTCCGCGCTGGGAACCTCCCCTCCCCCCGCTCCGCGCTGGGAACCTCCCCTCCCCCTGCTCCGCGCTGGGACCCTCCCCTCCCCCGCTCTGTGCTGGGAACCTCCCCTCCCCCCGCTCTGCGCTGGGACCCTCCCCTCCCCCGCTCCGCGCTGGGACCCTCCCCTCCCCCCGCTCTGCGCTGGGAACCTCCCCTCCCCCTGCTCCGCGCTGGGAACCTCCCCTCCCCCTGCTCCGCGCTGGGAACCTCTGCTGCCGCTTCGATCAGACTCTGCGAGTGGGATTATCTCTCATTCCACAACATCCCCTCCCCCCCACCCCCACACCAACACCCACCCCCACCCCCCACCCCCCCCCCACCCCCCCCACCACACCCCCCCTTCCTGGCAGCACTGCAGCGCCCACACTCAAGGAGAAAGGTGAGGGAGGCTTAGTGTCTGTGGAGTGAGTGCAGATACTGTTCCTTCAGGAAGACCATGTTTGTGGGGAGCTGGGAGATGGAGGCAGGATCAGAGGCTTGTGTCTCTCTCACTGGTCTCCGTTCCCTGCCTGAGCTCTGCATTAGCCCTGAGTGATGTGACCTGCTCACAGTCCTGCCTGCAGCCTAATGATCACGGAGATAATGGAAAAATCTTGTATCACATCTCATCCCCCCTCCCTGTGCGTGTTTTTAATGTGTGATTCAGAGGATCCCTTCACTGCAGTGTCAATACAGCTAACCCTATAAACATCCTCAACAAATGATCCAACCATACACAAGCATGTCACAGCCCAGTCTGTGTGTATTGTGTCACTATGTATTGATGCACATACACGTGCCTGTCTATATGGGTTACTGTGTGTGTGTGTGTGTGTGTGTGTGTGAGTGTGAGTGAATATGTGAGAGCGTGTGCGCGTGGGAGTAAGTGTGAGTATGAGTGAATGTGCATATGAGTGAGTGTGTGTCGGAGTGGGTGTGTGTGTGTCTGCGCAAGTGTGAGTGTGTGTGTGTTAGTGTCTGCCTGGGTGAGTGAATGTATGTGTATGATAGCAAGTGTGAATGTGTGTGAGTGTGTGTCCGGATCAGTGAGTGTGTGTCTGGATGAGTGAGTGTGTGTGTGTTAGTGTGAGTGTGTGTGTGAGTGTGTGTGAATGAGTGTGTCTGAGTGAGCGTGTGTCTGGATGAGTTTGAGTGTGAGTGAGTGTGCGTCTGGGTGAGTAAGTGAGTGTGTGTATGAGAATGTGAGTTTGTGTGAGTGAGTGTGTGTGAGTGTGTATCTGAGTGAGTTTGAGTGTGAGTGAGTGTGTGTCTGGGTGAGAAAGTGAGTGTGTGTATGAGAGTGTGAGTGAGCGAGTGAGTGTGTGTCTTGGTGAGTGTATGTGTGTGTGTATGAGAGTGTGAGTGAGCGAGTGAGTGTGTGAGTGTGAGTGTGAGTGAGTGTGTTAGTGTGAGTGTGTGTGTGTGTGAGTGAGTGTGAGCGAGTGAGTGAGTGAGTGTGTGAGTGAGTGTTTTTCCCGTTACTCCTTTTGCTGGTTTGTGTGATGTATGGTTGTTGAAAATGAAGAGATTGGGGTTCTCTCAATGTGAAGCTTCAGGGTGTGGGCAGGAGGAGCTGATATGTTCCCATAATAGAGCCTGCTTTTAGGTTGCACCTTTTCACATGGGATATATATGATATAAATATATCTCAGTTCATTGTTGGGATGTGTTGTGAGGTTGGGTGTTGTCGCATGAATGGGTCTAGAGGCTGGAATGGTTGAACAATAACTGTTTATTACTAACAGTGAACTATATACTTATATACAGGTTACAGTCCTCACCAGGTGCTATCCTCATGCTGAATTTTACCAGACTCACCACGACTCCCATGTGAGCCTCTACATCATTAATGTGGGGGCAGTACTATTCCCCAGGCCCACGTTAACCCCGACAGTCCCAAACACCCTAATACTACACCTCCACATAAGCCTTCACCCAAATTTATTTACAATAATATTTACATACTACCCCTTCTCTCCGCAAGTCTCTGACTTTACAGATTCAGGTGGTCTGGAGGCTTTACTACTCTTCCAGACCTCATTCTTTTCCAGTATGGAGGAGTGATCGTCTCAACTGAGCTTGGCTGGCTTTGTGGGACTGGAGTTTAAGTTGTGGCACTTGGAGTTTCAAACACTCGGGCGTCCACACCTGGTTCTCTTCGTGTGCTCCTTAGTGTTGTATTTTTCTTTGTTGGCAATCCATCTTCCTTCCTCGGATTCCAAGGGATTATCCCTCTGCTTCCGGACGGAATGTTCACTCTGTTCATTCATAGAGTGGACTCAGGTTGCCTTTCTCGGTTAGGGGGGAAGGGGTGATGGGGTAGTCTACCACCTGGAAGTTGAAGGTTTACCCCCCTTATGTCTGTTACGTTCCTCAGCCCTTGAGCTCAGCCTGCAGTTTGGCTTTTAATGCTGTTTCTTCATGTACGCTCATGCCTCCCGGAGTTTTTGCCTTGTTGAGTTGATGGTCGCTTTTCTCCAGCTCCAGGGTGAGCTTGGAGCTCTAGCTTCCTCGCTGTCGTTTCTCCTGGTCCTGAGGCAGAGGCTGTTTGAATCCACACTTTGTCTCTGCCTCCTGCTGCTGCTTCTCCTCCTCCGGATCTCCTCTTTGAAGTGTGTTGTTGCTCATCTGGTGGTTCGGCTGCTCTGATCGTAGAAGAGTATTTTTCTGCCCGTCCACAAAGGAGCTGGAATTACTGCTTCTGCAAAGAGTGGGGGCAAATCCGAGCTGAAGACCCAGTCCAGATCCTCAGTGTTGGTGGACAACTCGGGGGTCTCAGTGCTAGTGGACATCTCGGGGGTCTCAGTGTTGGTGGATGTCTCGGGGGTCTCAGCGCTGGTGGATGTCTCGGGGGTCTCAGTGCTGGTGGACATCTCGGGGGTCTCAGTGCTGGTGGGTGTCTCGGGGGTCTCACTGTTGGTGGATGTCTCAGGGGTCTCAGTGTTGGTGGATGTCTCGGGGGTCTCAGTGTTGGTGGATGTCTCGGGGGTCTCAGTGCAGGTGGATGTCTCGGGGGTCTCAGCGCTGGTGGACGTCTCGGGGGTCTCAGTGTAGGTGGGTGTATCGGGGGTCTCAGCATTGGTGGACGTCTCGGGGGTCTCAGTGTTGGTGGATGTCTCGGGGGTCTCAGCGCTGGTGGATGTCTCGGGGGTCTCAGTGTTGGTGGATGTCTCGGGGGTCTCAGTGTTGGTGGATGTCTTGGGGGTCTCAGTGCAGGTGGATGTCTCAGGGGTCTCAGTGTTGGTGGACGTCTCGGGGGTTTCAGTGTTGGTGGACGTCTCGGGGGTCTCAGCGCTGGTGGATGTCTTGGGGGTCTCAGTGTTGGTGGATGTCTCGGGGGTCTCAGTGCTTGTGGATGTCTCAGGGGTCTCAGTGCTCATGGATGTCTTGGGGGTCTCAGTGCTGGTGGATGTCTCGGGGGTCTCAGTATTGGTGGATGTCTCGGAGGTCTCAGAGCTGGTGGATGTCTCGGGGGTCTCAGTGCTGGTGGACGTCTCAGGGGTCTCAGCGCTGGTGGATGTCTTGGGGGTCTCAGTGTTGGTGGATGTCTCGGGGGTCTCAGTGCTTGTGGATGTCTCGGGGGTCTCAGCGCTGGTGGATGTCTCGGGGGTCTCAGCGCTGGTGGATGTCTCGGGGATCTCAGTGCTGGTGGATGTCAAAGTTATCGAAAGATTCATTTATTCCTTGTCTGGCAGATATATTGTTGGCTATTGGGCCTACTAAATATAACGGTGTGTTCACTTGTTCAGCCTCTGTTTTCTTACTCAAGCCTGATGCTATCATAGGTCTTAAAAACCTCCTGCATAATCCCCAATTTTACACCTGGCCTGGCCCTTCCATCTGTCTTAATTGGCCTGCCGGTTTGGGTTTACCATCTCATGGCCAATTTCAACACAGCGTTAAAAAATTTTGGATTTTTTTTGGTGTCGCAGTAATCATTGTCTTTCTTCTAATGCTTGTCAGGCTTTGGCAGGCTCCTGTTACAGTAATGGAGCTGTTTTAGACTTCAGCAATTCTGCAGAAAATCTTTTGAACGAATTGTTCTGGCCAGCTAGTCGCTCCCCTGACTTTGGGGAATCGAACCACGTGTTGTGGCACTGACTCTGGATCTGGGCTGCAATATTCTTCAAGACACACTCATTAAACAATCGACCTGCCAGTGTTGCCTGGTCATTGTGCCAAATTTAGAAGCTTATTTCCACCTTTTTTTTTTGGAGTTTGCTCACCATTTCGAGATCTAGCCGGGTCCTTTGACTCCGCTTTCGATCAGGTCTGGCAAAGGACCTCCCTGCGTTCTGGTGGAGTCCGATTATGCTGCACACGAGTTCTTTGTTCTGCCTCCATGTCTATAAAGGAGATCCTCAGACGATCTCCAGCTGTGCGCTCGAGGTCTCCGAGTTTGGCCCGCTTCTCTCAGCTCAGACTGCAGTTGCTTTGCTCCTTTATTGGGAGGGATTTTGGGGCCTTTCACCCGCTGCCACCATGTTATATGGGAAAGAGAGAGAGGCAGACAAAGACAGAGAGAGAAACATACCAGCCGTATATTGTTGCATGAAGAGGTCTAGAGGCTTGTGTGGTTGAACAATAACTATTTATTAATAATACGTAGCTGCATACATGTATACAGTCCCAACTAGGTACTATCTTCGTGCCGACTTCTACCAGACGCACCTCTGCACTCCATTACTCCCAGGGGATTCTCTACATCGTAATGTGGACCATACAGTTTCCCCAGATCCACATTAACCCTTACAGTCCCAAACACCCTAAAAGTTGGTCCTGGCAAATAATCATTGATTACTCACTAACCCGGCTCCTCAGTAAGGAAGCAGCTGGGCCTTTGTGAGTGAGCTTTAATGATGAGTTGATTTGAGGGCTGGTATGGGGCTGCCCAGGTATGACCTGGACTCTGTCACGTTGGCGACCAGCCTGTGTTGGCCGAGAGACTTTCCTGCCCTATTTGGGTATGTGTGGGCTCATGTTGGGGGGCCTGTGAGAGGGCAATGAACTCATTTCTAGGCCCCGAATTGAAGCCTGGGACTTTCCTGTTGGGTGTCGAGGTTGGGGGGAGAAATCATCGCCTTCAGATGTACTGCTCCATGTGGATTCATGTTTTGAGGATCTCGGTTGTTTAGGATTTCTCCCAACTGGAGGAGAAGCCAACATGTAAATCCTGTGTGGGTCCTAGTGACTCTCTGCCCCATGTGTTATTACTGTCTCTTTCTGCCTGTCAATGTCTGCCTGTCTTTGTCTCTGTTTCTTTCTGTCTGTCTGCCTGTCTGTCTCATTCTTTCTCTCTCTCTCTCTCTGTCTGTCTGTCTTTCTCTCTGTCTTTCTGTCTCTCTCTGTCTCTGTGTCTTTCTCTGTGTCTGTCTGTCTGTCTCTCTCTGTCCCTCTCTCTGTCTGTCTATCTCTCTCTGTCTCTTTCTCTCACTGTCTCTTTCCCTGTCTCTGTCTCTCTCTCTGCCTCTTTCTCTCTGTCTCTCTGTCTCTCTGTCTCTCTCTTTCTCTCTCTCTCCCTCCCTCTCTCTCTCTCTGTCTCTCTCTCTCTCTCTCTCTCTGTTGTAATAACACACAGGAAGATTTCCTATCGGCTGTGACCCGTGCTCTTCATGAATCTTTTAGCTGTTGTCGATTGCAGGTCTTTAATCCTTGTTCATTATTCACACACACTGAGCTCGGAGAGTTTACACCAGCTACCGACACACGAGCCATTTCCTGTCTGTGTGTGGGGGTGGGGAGGTCGCTGTGGGACCCTGGGTTTTCATTCATGGGGCAGTGACCCCAGTACTGGGGAAAGTGGGATCTGTATCATTGGGACGGTCTACATTTGAACTGTGCTGGGACCAGTGTTCTGGAGGGTCATATTACTCCGGTGGTGGAGAGGGCTCGAAAATAAATAGTGGGTGTGGGATCAAGTTTGGGAAGATGTAATAAATTAAATAGAGGAGACAAGGCTAGAGAGCAGGATAGGGATAAGGGAAATGATGAACAGAGTGTGGCAGGAAGGGACAGAGTGTACAAATCTAAGGGTGCACCAGTAGATAAGGTGAGACATTATAAAGATAATAAGAGACAGAACTAAAGGCTCTGTATCTGAATGCACGGAGATTTCGAAACAAAACAGAAGAATTGACAGCACAAATAGAAATAAGTACGTATGATGTGACAACCATTACCCTGTCATGGCTGGAGGATGATAAAGACTGGGACCTGAATGTTCAAGGGTACGTGACATTTAGGAAGGACATGAAGTTCAGAAAAGGTGGAGGGGTAGCTCTGTTAACTAAGGATGACATTGGTACAATCAAGAGAGATGACCTTAGTTCTGGAGATCAAGATGTAGAATCAGTTTGGGTAGAGATGAGAAATAGTGAAGATAAGAAGTCACTTGTGGCAGTGGTTTATCGGTCCCCGAACAGTAACCACACTGTAAGGTAAGGTATACAGGAAGAACTAATGGGTGCTTGTGAGAAAGGTACGGGGATAATCATGGGTGATTTTAATCTACTTATAGATTGGACAAATCAGATTGGCAAAGGTAGCCTGCGTGATGAGTTCATAGAATATTTTTGGCACAGTTTCTTAGCCCAGCACATTTTAGAACCAACCAGAGAGCAGGCTATATTTGATCTGGTAATGTGCAGTCAGACAGGGTTAATTAATGACCTCATAGTGAAGGCGCCCCCTAGGTAGCAGTGATCATAATATGATTGAATTTCACATTCAGTTTGAGGGAGAGAGGAGTGGATTAAGACTAGTGTTTTAAATTTAAATAAGGGCAATTATGGGGGCATGAAGACCGAGCTGGCTCAGGTGAACTGGGAAATTAGGTTAAGGGATAGGTCAGTAGCGAGGCAGGGCAGAATCGTTCCAGATTTGCACTAAGTGCGGTAGCGGGCGGATAAAGACGACATTTTACCTGCTGGCTGCAATGGTGGGTTTTCACGCCGTATCGTCCCAAACCCGCCACATTATTTATGCACTCCCGGGAAACACGCCGTTTCCATGACAAGCTCATCTACCTGCCCACCATCAGCCTGCTGCTGCATCATGTCGGGCGCCATGTTTAAAGTTTAGTCACAAGTACACATCTCAGTGCTTCCAGACCACCACTGCCCTGAAGCTGAAGAAGACTGCAGCCCCCCAGGTTCAGCAACGCGTCCCTCGAGTGCCTCTTGATGCCGCGAAAGCCACCGGGATGCCCTCTTCCCCCCGCTCCAGCCACAGGATGGGCAGCAACAGCACTAACCTGGCTTGGGAGGTGGTGACAGCGCTGGTCAGCGCCAACGCCCTT
Organism: Carcharodon carcharias; assembly: GCF_017639515.1. Lineage (NCBI taxonomy): Eukaryota > Metazoa > Chordata > Chondrichthyes > Lamniformes > Lamnidae > Carcharodon > Carcharodon carcharias. Next base: position 567,721 of record NW_024470768.1, read on the forward strand.
CGAAAGAGGACAGCCACCCAGTGCTGCAAGAGGATGAATGATCTTCTCCGTTCTGCCAGGGTAAGTCACTCTTCTCATCACTTTCAACTCACACGCTCACAAACCCATCACACAAGCACAGGGCCCTCACTCACTGTCACACACCCACAGGGCCCTCACTCACTGTCACACACCCACAGGGCCCTCACTCACTGTCACACACCCACAGGGCCCTCACTCACTGTCACACACGCACAGGGCCCTCACTCACTGTCACACACCCACAGGGCCCTCACTCACTGTCACACACCCACAGGGCCCTCACTCACTGTCACACACGCACAGGGCCCTCACTCACTGTCACACACCCACAGGGCCCTCACTCACTGCCGGTTCAAGGTACATCACCATTCACTCTCTCGCACTTACTGTCATTGTCCTCATCCTGTCCACGAGACCACTCACCACCCACATAGGCCAGGCATACTTATCATCTGGCCTGGCAGGCATCCTGTTTACACTTCCTCCATCTCTATTCATGCAGCACAAGCTGGCACACAACAAGAGGGAGAGGTTGCAGACCGGTGGTGGAATGCCCGAAACCAAGGCCCTCGTGAACTTTGAAAACTGAGCCATCCAGCTGGCCGGTGAGGATCCGGACCGGTTCTGTGCTGACAGTGAGGTCAGCGGTGCTCTACCAAGTGAAGGTCCAGCAGTGCAACATCCATCAGACAACCATGTTATGAGTGGTGCATCTTGTTTCACAAGCGACTGCCATGCATTAATTATCTCTCTTTACTTCCACAGGCACATCTGCTAAACAGCCGAGGAGTCCACGACCCAGGGCCTCAAGCCCTGAAGAAACCTCTGAAAAGGAATCTAGAGGTACCCTCCCTGAAGTCCCATCACAGCACTCACCCACACCCTCCACCAGCACAGAGACACACACTCCGGTGGGACCTAGCTTTAGAATAGCCCCGGGATCACAATCTGGTGAGCACATCGCACCGTCCGATCCACAGCAGGTGGAGGCAGGGACTTCCCAGGTTTCTGGCACTCAGGGGGGAACTACTGGAGGCAAGAAATTCGCTGAGTCCGAGTCGGATGACGAGCCCCTGGTCTCGGTCTTGTCACAGTTGCTGGAGCTGCAAAGACAGGCTCGGGAGCATCAGGAAGGGATGTCCGCTGCACTCCTCAGATTGCAAGGTACATTGGAGGAGCCCGTCCATCTTCACTTTGAGGTGATAGTGCCAGCATGCTAATGCACTGAGGTCAACACTGGTAGGATGGCTGCCACCATGGAGACCTTGGTCCAGGACTTCGCTCCTGCACTGCTGCATGGGCTCAACTCCATCATTGAGGCCATAATTGGCCTCCAACAGTGTGTATGCAGCCAGGCAGCTCAATCTCTCTCCAGCTACCTTGCTCCTCAAGGAGTCAGCCTGGAGCCCCCAGGCACCCATAGGGAGGAGTATCAACAGGTGCACACTCCGGGCCCATCCATCCAGGTGATTCTGAGAGAGCTCAGCCCATCCAACTCCCCTCTTCCTGTGACCTCAGCAGCTCCAGCTCCACAGGCCGAGGAGGGTGCCACACAGCAGGACTGCGAAAGCAGGCCAGGGTCCTCCAAGTCTTGGCCCTCTAGGGGATGCCCACCAAAGTCATCGCAAGGCATCGCAGTCAGCAGGCTGCTGGATGGTCGAGGAGTACCAAGATGTAGCGGCAGGTTAGGAAAGTTAAGGAGAGTTAGTTGCACAGCCTGGGCACAGGTGTTTACGACTTGTACAACCTGTTCACTATTGTCAGTAAACTCCCAAGAATGTCTCTCTGCCTATGGCTCCTTGTTCTGATGAACAGTGTTCATGTTACTCAGATGTGAAACCTTTCTGCAAAAGATAAAGGCAGGTGTCTCAGTCTAGGGCCTCTTCCCTGTGCTCTGCGCAGCCTTCAGACCAAAGAGATGGTCTAGCCTCACGCTCCCTGGAAACGTTACTGATGCCTGCGCCTCGGCGGTGCTGGTCATTGGTGCCAGAATGGAGTGGGTAGACCCCACAGAATTCTCCCATTCTCTCAGTGTGCTCTCAGCCCCTTTAAGGTGGGGCTGTCTCCATTTCTTTAGCATCTGTGACCGCTGATGCTGTGCTCCTGAAGGGTTCAGGTGATGAAGGCAGACAACGGATCAGATGCTCCTAAAGTTTCATGGCTGCGTCTCTATGATATGACCCTGACTGCACAGCACAAGCGAGCTGCCCTCGACCAGACAGGAGTCAGACATTCTCGGAGGCTATGTGAAGATTTATGGAGCAGCCTCATTGCATGTCATCATCATCCTCCTGCAATTGAGTGACTATTAGGGTCTCCAATGTCTCTCTGTGACTGGAGCATTCTCACAGAGGGTATTTGTGCTGCCTTAAGCCAGACTGGAGTCAAACGTTCACAGATGCAATGTGAGGATCTATGGGGTCACCTCTATGGGGCCATCCTCTACAAATCTAACCTCCCGAGCGCACCTCCCTCATCTAGCCAGTGCGAGGGCCTCATCACCGTCATCGTCCTCCGAGGACCTCCTCACCCTCATCCCCGTCGACGTCCTCCTCATCGGAGGAGATGTGCAGCTGCTCCATCTCCTCCTCAGCCAGCTCGTCTCCTCGTTGGAGCGCTAGATTGTAAAGGGTGCAGCAGACAACAACGATGCGTGATACCCTCTGCAAACTGTATAGCAGGGCTCCACCAGATCGGTCCAGGCACCAGAACCTTATCCTTAGCATCCCAGTGATCTGCTCCACAAAGTTGCGAGCTGCAGCATGAGCTTCGTTATACCGTCGCTCTGTAGTGCCAAATCCTGCAGTAGCTGGCAGATGTGTTCGACCAGTTCACTAGACATTTGCAGTCTTTGGCGACACTGGATCTCGGTCATCTGCAGGAATGAAAGGCGGCATCTGTAGACCTGGGTGTCGCTAGGTGCCAGCCTGCAACAACTCGCTGTGGCTCTTGGGTGGTGTGTGCAGGAGCCCCCGTTGCCCCTTCTTCCTGAGGTTGCTGCTCCTGCGTCTGCGCAGCCAGGAGCCTCAGTCGCTCTCTCCTCCCTCGTCTTCGCACTCTGTCGGCCGTCAGGTGTACAGCTAGTTCACCAGGCTCCATGATCCTGATGTAGTCCTCCTGCAGGATGAAAGAGAGAGACACGTGGTTAGCATGGGTATACTAAGAACCTGCCCTGGTTAAGTGTGAGGACCCCTTAACGCTTCCCGGAAAGTGCTGACCACCACTTGGATGGCCAGAGGTTAGTGCGCTGCATGGCTGCCCTGTTAGCTTGAACCATGGGGGAAACTGGTCCAAACTGGGATGCTGGCGTTGCAAAGGGCTGTGAGCGCCTCCAGCAGTGACTGCTCCATGGCCAGCTTTAGTGAGGAGATTGTCAGAGGGAGAATGGGGAATTAATAATGGAATATAAGGAAATGGGGGAATGAGTTGAACAGATATTTTGTGTCTGTCTTCACTGTAGAGGATACAAATAACATCCCAGAAACACTTGTTATTCAGGAGGTGAAAGGGGGTGGGGGGAGGAGTTTAAAACAATGATAATCCCCAGGGAAAGGGTACTGAGAAAATTATGAGAACTAAAAGCTGACAAGTCCCCAGATCCTGATGGACTTCATCCAAGAGTCTTAAAAGAAGCGGCTGCTGAGAGAGTAGATGCATTGGTTTTAATTTTCCAAAACTCCCTAGATTCTGGAAAGGTCCCATCAGATTGGAAAATAGCAAAAATTCCAATAGCAAAAATTCCAATAGCAATAATTCCAATAGCAAAAAATTCCAATAGCAATAATTCCAATAACAAAAATTCCAATAGCAATAATTCCAATAGCAATAATTCCAATAGCAAAAAATTCCAATAGCAATAATTCCAATAACAAAAATTCCAATCCCTAGATTCTGGAAAGGTCCCATCAGATTGCAAAATAGCAAAAATTCCAATAGCAATAATTCCAATAGCAATAATTCCAATAGCAAAAAATTCCAATAGCAGTAATTCCAATAACAAAAATTCCAATCCCTAGATTCTGGAAAGATCCCATCAGATTGGAAAATAGCAAAAATTCCAATAGCAATAATTCCAATAGCAATAATTCCAATAACAAAAATTCCAATCCCTAGATTCTGGAAAGGTCCCATCAGATTGGAAAATAGCAATAATACCTCTAGCAAAAAATTCCAATAGCAATAATTTCAATAGCAAAAATTCCAATAGCAATAATTCCAATAACAATAATTCCACTAGCAAAAAATTCCACTAGCAAAAAATTCCAATAGCAATAATTCCAATAGCAATAATTCCAATAGCAAAAATTCCAATAGCAATAAAATTCCAATAGTAATAATTCCAATAACAAATAATTCCAATAGCAATAATTCCAATAGCAAAAAATGCCAATAGCAATAATTCCAATAGCAATAAAATTCCAATATCAATAATTCCAATAGCAATAAAATTCCAATAGCAATAATTCCAACAGCAAAAAATGCCAATAGCAACAATTCCAATCCCTAGATTCTGGAAAGGTTCCATCAGATTGGAAAATAGCAATAATGACTCCTCTATTCAAGAAAGGAGGGAGGCAGAAAGCAGGAAGATACAGGCCAGTTAGTTTAACATCTGTCATAGGGAAACTGGTGGAATATATTATTAAGAGGGTCATAGCAGGGCACTTAGAACATCTCAATGCAATCAGGCTGAGTCAACATGGTTTGGTGAAAGGGAGATCATGTTTGAATAATTAACTGGAGCTTTTTGAGGATTGATCAGCACCAGAAGCACTGTAACCTACAAGACAACAGACCAGGTGCTGGAAGTTGGGATTGGAATGGGCAGCTAGTTATGCATTTTTCATTTACTGCTCTTTTTGGCTGGCGCAGACATGGTGGGCTGAATGGCCTCTTCCTGTGTTGTAACTTTTCTAAGAAGTAGCAGGGATAAAGGGGGACCTGAGGGTGTGCTGTACTTAGATCTCCAGAAGGCATTTGACAAGGTGCCACATCAAAGGTTGCAACACAAAATAAGAGTTCATGACATTAGGGGTATCACCTGAGCATGGACAGAGGATTTGGTTAGGTAACAGACAACAGAGGGGAGGCATAAATGAGTCATTTTTGGATTGGTGAGATGTAACGAGTGATGAGTGGAGTATCACAGGGATCAGTGCTAGGACCTCAGCTGTTTCCAATTGATATCAATGACTCGGATGAAGGGACTGAATGTATGGTTGTTAAATTTGCTGATGACACTAAGACAGGTGGGAAAGTAAGATGTGAAGAGGACATAAGGAGTCTGCAAAGAGACATCGATGGGTTAAGTGAGTGTGAAAAAATTTGGCAGGTGGAGCATAATGTGGGAAATTGTGAACTTTTCCACTTTGACAGGAAGGTGAGAAAAGCAGCAAATTATTTAAGTGGAGAGAGAGATTGCAGAGCTCTGAGATACAGAGGGATCTGGGTGTCCTGGTGCATGAATCAGGAAAAGTTAGTCTGCAGGTACAGCAAGTGAACAGGAAGGTAAATGGGATATTGTTGTTTATTGCAAGGGGAATGGAATAGGTGGGAAAGACTCCACTTTTACCCTTCAATGGCTATTTCCAACAAGAGAGAATCTAACCATTACCCCTTGATGTTCAATGGCATTACCATCACTGAATCCCCCACTATCAACATCCTGGGGGTTACCATTAACCAGAAACTGAACTGGACCAGCCGTATAAATACTGTGGCTACAAGAGCAGATCAGAGATTAGGATTCATTTGGGAAGTAACTCACCTCCTGACTCCCCAAAGCCTGTCCACCATCTACAAGGCACAAGTCAGGAGTGTGATGCAGTACTCTCCAGTTGCATAGCATACACAACTGGATACTTGTGAAACTGTAAAACACTGGGGTACAGTACTGGTGTGGACAGGTCTGTCACTGTAAAACACTGGCGCACAGTACTGATGGGGACAGGTCGTTCACTGTATAACACTGTGGTACAGTACTCATGGGGACAGGTCTGTCACTGTATAACGGGGTACAATACTGGTGGGGACAGGTCTGTCACTGTATAACGGGGTACAGTACTAGTGGGGACAGGTCTTTCGCTGTATAACAGTGGGGTACAGTACTGGTGGGACACGTCTGTCACCGTATAACACTGGGGTAAAGTACTGGTGGGGACGTGTCTTTCACTGGAGAACAATGGGATACAGTACTGGTGGGGACAGGTCTGTCACTGTATAACACTGGGGTACAGTAGTGGTGGGGACAGGTATGTCACTGTATAACACTGGGGTACAGTACTGGTGGGGACAGGTCTGTCACTGTATAACACTGGGGTACAGTACTGGTGGGGACAGGTCTGTCACTGTATAATGGAGTGCAGTACTGGTGGGGACGGGTCTGTCACTGTATAACACTGGGGTACAGTACTGGTGGGGACAGGTCTGTCACTGTATAATGGAGTACAGTACTGGTGGGGACGGGTTTGTCACTGTATAACACTGGGGTACAGTACTGGTGGGGACAGGTCTGTCACTGTATAACACTGGGGTACAGTACTGGTGGGGACAGGTCTGTCACTGTATGACACTGGGGTACAGAACTGGTGGGGACAGGTCTGTTACTGTATCACACTGGGGTACAGTACTGTTGGGGACAGGTCAGTCAGTGTATAACACTGGGGTACAGTACTAGTGGGGCCGGGTATGTCACTGTATAACACTGGGGTACAGTACTAGTGGGGACAGGTCTGACACTGTATAACACTGGGGTACAGTACTAGTGGGGACAGGTCTGACACTGTATAACACTGGGTTATAGTACTGGTGGGGACAGATCTGTCACTGTATAACACTGGGATACAGTACTGGTGGGGTCAGTTCTGTCACTGTATAAGATTGGGGTACAGTACTGGTGTGGACATGTCTGTCAGTGTATAACGCTGGGGTACAGTACTGGTGGGGGCATGTCTGTCAGTGTATAACACTGGGGTACAGTACTGGTGGGGTCAGTTCTGTCACTGTATAAGATTGGGGTACAGTACTGGTGTGGACATGTCTGTCAGTGTATAACGCTGGGGTACAGTACTGGTGGGGGCATGTCTGTCAGTGTATAACACTGGGGTACAGTAGTGGTTGGGACAGTTCTGTTACTGTATAACACTGAGGTACAGTACTGGTGGGGACAGGGCTGTCACTGTATAACACTGGGGTGCAGTAGTGGTCAGATCAGGTCTGTCAGTGTATAACACTGGGGTACAGTACTGGTGGGGACGGGATCTGTCACTGTATAACACTGGGGTACAGTACTGATGGGGACGGGTCTGTCACTGTACAACACTGGGGCACAGTTCTGTTGGGGACAGGGCTGTCACTGTATAACACTGGGATACAGTACTGCTCAGGACAGGTCTGTCACTGTAAAACACGGGTGCAGTACTGGTGGGGAGAATTCTGTCACAGTATAACTCTGGGGTACAGTACTGGTGCGGAAAGCTCTGTCACTGTATAACACAGGGGTACAGTACTTGTGGAGACAGTTCTGTCACTGTAAAACACTGGGCTACTGTCAGGGTTGGGAGATGTCTGTCACCGTATAACACGGCTACAGTACTGGTGTGGACAGGTCTGTCACTGTACAACACTGGGGTACAGTATTGGTGGGGACAGGTCTGTCACTGTACAACACTGGGGTACAGTACCGGTGCGGTCAGGGCTGCCACAGTAATACTCTGGGGTACAGTGCTTGTGGGGACAGTTCTGTCACTGTATAACACTGCGATACTGTACTAGTTGGGATATGTCTGTCAGTGTATAACAATAGGATACAGTACTGGTGTGGACATGTCTGTCAGTGTATAACGCTGGGGTACAGTACTGGTGGGGGCATGTCTGTCAGTGTATAACACTGGGGTACAGTAGTGGTTGGGACAGTTCTGTTACTGTATAACACTGAGGTACAGTACTGGTGGGGACAGGGCTGTCACTGTATAACACTGGGGTGCAGTAGTGGTCAGATCAGGTCTGTCAGTGTATAACACTGGGGTACAGTACTGGTGGGGACGGGATCTGTCACTGTATAACACTGGGGTACAGTACTGATGGGGACGGGTCTGTCACTGTACAACACTGGGGCACAGTTCTGTTGGGGACAGGGCTGTCACTGTATAACACTGGGATACAGTACTGCTCAGGACAGGTCTGTCACTGTAAAACACGGGTGCAGTACTGGTGGGGAGAATTCTGTCACAGTATAACTCTGGGGTACAGTACTGGTGCGGAAAGCTCTGTCACTGTATAACACAGGGGTACAGTACTTGTGGAGACAGTTCTGTCACTGTAAAACACTGGGCTACTGTCAGGGTTGGGAGATGTCTGTCACCGTATAACACGGCTACAGTACTGGTGTGGACAGGTCTGTCACTGTACAACACTGGGGTACAGTATTGGTGGGGACAGGTCTGTCACTGTACAACACTGGGGTACAGTACCGGTGCGGTCAGGGCTGCCACAGTAATACTCTGGGGTACAGTGCTTGTGGGGACAGTTCTGTCACTGTATAACACTGCGATACTGTACTAGTTGGGATATGTCTGTCAGTGTATAACAATAGGATACAGTACTGGTGGGGACAGGTCTGTCACTGTATAGCACTGGGGTACAGTATTGGTCGGGAGATTTATGTCACTGTATAACACTGGGGTACAGTACTGGTGGGGACAGGTCTGTCACAGTATAACACTGGGGTACAGTACTGGTGGGGACAGGTCTGTCACTGTATAACACTGGGGAACAGTACTGGTGGGGACAGGTCTGTCACTGTATAACACTGGGATACAGTACTGGTGGGGACGGGTCTGTCACTGTATAACACTGGGGTACAGTACTGGTGGGGACAGGTCTGTCACTGTATAACACAGGGGCACAGTAGTGGTCGGATCAGGTCTGTCAGTGTATAACACTGGGCTACAGTACTGGTGGGGACAGGTCTGTCACTGTATAACACAGGGGCACCGTACTGGTGGGGACAGGTCTGTCACTGTATAACACTGGGGTACAGTACCGGTGGGGACAGATCTGTCACTGTATAACACTGGGGTACAGTACTGGTGGGGACAGGTCTGTCACTGTATAACACTGAGGTACAGTACTGGTGCGGTCAGGGCTGCCACAGTAATACTCTGGGGTACAGTGCTTGTGGGGACAGTTCTGTCACTGTATAACACTGGGATACTGTACTAGTTGGGATATGTCTGTCAGTGTATAACACTGGGGTACAGTACTGGTGGGGTCAGTTCTGTCACTGTATAAGATTGGGGTACAGTACTGGTGTGGACATGTCTGTCAGTGTATAACGCTGGGGTACAGTACTGGTGGGGGCATGTCTGTCAGTGTATAACACTGGGATACAGTAGTGGTTGGGACAGTTCTGTTACTGTATAACACTGAGGTACAGTACTGGTGGGGACAGGGCTGTCACTGTATAACACTGGGGTGCAGTAGTGGTCAGATCAGGTCTGTCAGTGTATAACACTGGGGTACAGTACTGATGGGGACGGGTCTGTCACTGTACAACACTGGGGCACAGTTCTGTTGGGGACAGGGCTGTCACTGTATAACACTGGGATACAGTACTGCTCAGGACAGGTCTGTCACTGTAAAACACGGGTGCAGTACTGGTGGGGAGAATTCTGTCACAGTATAACTCTGGGGTACAGTACTGGTGCGGAAAGCTCTGTCACTGTATAACACAGGGGTACAGTACTTGTGGAGACAGTTCTGTCACTGTAAAACACTGGGCTACTGTCAGGGTTGGGAGATGTCTGTCACCGTATAACACGGCTACAGTACTGGTGTGGACAGGTCTGTCACTGTATAGCACTGGGGTGCAGTATTGGTCGGGAGATTTATGTCACTGTATAACACTGGGGTACAGTACTGGTGCGGTCAGGGCTGCCACAGTAATACTCTGGGGTACAGTGCTTGTGGGGACAGTTCTGTCACTGTATAACACTGCGATACTGTACTAGTTGGGATATGTCTGTCAGTGCATAACAATAGGATACAGTACTGGTGGGGACAGGTCTGTCACTGTATAGCACTGGGGTACAGTATTGGTCGGGAGATTTATGTCACTGTATAACACTGGGGTACAGTACTGGTGGGGACAGGTCTGTCACAGTATAACACTGGGGTACAGTACTGGTGGGGACAGGTCTGTCACTGTATAACACTGGGGAACAGTACTGGTGGGGACAGGTCTGTCACTGTATAACACTGGGATACAGTACTGGTGGGGACGGGTCTGTCAGTGTATAACACTGGGGTACAGTACTGGTGGGGACAGGTCTGTCACTGTATAACACTGGGATACAGTACTGGTGGGGACGGGTCTGTCACTGTATAACACTGGGGTACAGCACTGGTGGGGACAGGTCTGTCACTGTATAACACAGGGGCACAGTAGTGGTCGGATCAGGTCTGTCAGTGTATAACACTGGGGTATAGTACTGGTGGGGACAGGTCTGTCACTGTATAACACTGGGGTACAGTACTGGTGGGGACAGGTCTGTCACTGTATAACACTGGGGTACAGTACTGGTGGGGACAGGTCTGTCACTGTACTGTCACATGCTCTCGTCGGGACTTGGAAAAATTTATTAATTTTGCTTCCAATCTCCACCCCTCCATCATTTTCATGTGGTCCATCTCTGACACTTCCCTTCCCTTCCTTGACCTCTCTGTCTCAATCTCTGGTGATAGACTGTCCACCAATATCCATTACAAACCCACCGACTCCCACAGCTATCTCGACTACAGCTCCTCACACCCCGCTTCCTGTAAGGACTCCATTCCATTCTCTCAGTTCCTTCGCCTCCATCGCATCTGTTCCGATTATGCTACATTCAAAAACAGTTCCTCTGACATGTCCTCCTTCTTCCTTAACCGAAGTTTTCCACCCACGGTCGTTGACAGGGCCCTCAACCGTGTCCGGCCCATCTCCCGCGCATCCGCCCTCACGCCTTCTCCTCCCTCCCAGAAACATGATAGGGTCCCCCTTGTCCTCACTTATCACCCCACCAGCCTCCGCATTCAAAGGATCATCCTCCGCCATTTCCGCCAACTCCAGCATGATGCCACCACCAAACACATCTTCCCTGCAGCCCCCTTATCTGCATTCCGTAGGGATCGCTCCCTCTGGGACACCCTGGTCCACTCCTCCATCACCCCCTATTCCTCAACCCCGTCCTATGGCACCACCCCATGCCCACGCAAAAGATGCAACACCTGCCCCTTCACTTCCTCTCTCTTCACCGTCCAAGGACCCAAACACTCCTTTCAAGTGAAGCAGCATTTCACTTGCATTTCCCCCAACTTAGTCTACTGCATTCGTTGCTCCCAGTGTGGTCTCCTCTACAGTGGAGAGACCAAACGTAAACTGGGCGACCGCTTTGCAGAACACCTGCCGTCTGTCCGCAAGAATGACCCAAACCTCCCTGTCACTTGCCATTTTAACACTCCACCCTGCTCTCTTGCCCACATGTCTGTCCTTGGCTTGCTGCATTGTTCCAGTGAAGCCCAACGCAAACTGGAGGAACAACACCTCATCTTCCGACTAGGCACTTTACAGCCTTCCGGACTGAATATTGAATTCAACAACTTTAGGTCGTGAGCTCCCTCCCCCATCCCCACCCCCTTTCTGTTTCCCCCTTCCTTTTTTTTCCAATAAATTATAAAGATTTTCCTTTTCCCACCTATTTCCATTATATAAAAAAAAACCCACTAGAGCTATACCTTGAGTGCCCTACCATCCATTCTTAATTAGCACATTCGTTTAGATAATATCACCAACTTTAACTTTAACACCTATGTGTTCTTTTGTACTATTGTCGTTGACATCTTTTGATGATCTGCTTCTATCACTGCTTGTTTGTCCCTACAACCACACCACCCCCCCCTCCACCTCTCTGTCTCTCTATCTCTCCGCCCCCCACACACACACCTTAAACCAGCTTATATTTCAACTCTTTCTTGGACTTGAACTCAAGTTCTGTCGAAGGGTCATGAGGACTTGAAACGTCAACTCTTTTCTTCTCCGCCGATGCTGCCAGAACTGCTGAGTTTTTCCAGGTAATTGTGTTTTTGTTCTGTCCCTATATAACACTGGGGTACAGTACTGGTGTGGACAGGTCTGACACTATAACACTGGGGTACAGAACTGGTGGGGATGGGTCTGTCACTTTATAACACTGGGGTACAGTAATGGTATGGACAGGTCTGTCACTGTATAACACTGGGGTACAGTACTGGTGGGGACAGGTCTGTCACTGTATAACACTGGGGTACAGTACTGGTGGGGACAGGTCAGTCAGTGTATAACAATGGGATACAGTACTGGTGGGGACATGTCTGTCAGTGTATAACAATGGGATACAGTAGTGGTTGGGACAGTTCTGTTACTGTATAACACTGGGGTACAGTACTGGTGGGTACAGGTCTGTCACTGTATAACACTGGGGTACGGTACTGGTGGGGACAGGGCTGTCACTGTATAACACTGGGGTACAGTAGTGGTCGGATCAGGTCTGTCAGTGTATAACACTGGGGTACAGTACTGGTGGGGACGGGTCTGTCACTGTATAACACTGGGGCACAGTTCTGTTGGGGACAGGTCTGTCACTGTATAACACTGGGATACAGTACTGCTCAGGACAGGTCTGTCACTGTAAAACACGGGTGCAGTACTGGTGGGGAGAAGTCTGTCACAGTATAACTCTGGGGTACAGTACTGGTGCGGAAAGCTCTGTCACTGTATAACACAGGGGTACAATACTTGTGGAGACAGTTCTGTCACTGTAAAACACTGGGCTACTGTCAGGGTTGGGAGATGTCTGTCACTGTATAACACTGGGATACAGTACTGGTGGGGAATGCTCTGTCACTGTATAACACCGGGGTAGAGTACTGGTGGTGACATGTCTGTCACTGTATAACACTGGGGTACAGTACTGGTGGTGACATGTCTGTCACTGTGTAACACCGTGGGACAGTACTTGTGCGGAAAGGGCTGTCACTGTATAACTCTACTGTTCAGAACTGGTGGGAAAAGGAGTGTCACTGTACTGCACTGCGGTACAGTACTGGTGGGGATGGATCTGACACTGTATAACATTGGGGTACAATTCTGGTGTGGACAGGTCTATCACTGTATACCACTGGGGTACAGTGCTGGTGGGGATGGGTCTGTCACTGTGTAAAACTGGGGTGCAGTGCTGGTGGGGATTGGTCTGTCACTGTATAACACTGGGGTACAGTAGTGGTGGGGATGGGTCTGTCACTGTATAACACTGCGGTGCAGTGCTATTGGGGATGTGTCTGTCACTGTATATCTCTGTGGTACAATACTACTGGGGAGAGGACTGTCACTGTATAACACTCGGATATAGAACTGGTGCGTACAGGTCTGTCAGTGTGTACCAATGGGGTACTGTACTTGTTGGGACAGGGCTGTCATGGTATAACAAGGGGATATAGTACTGGTGTGGACAGGTCTGTCACTGTATAGCACTGGGGTACCGTACTGGTGGGGACTGGTCTGTCTCTGCATAACTTTGGGGTACAGTACTAGTGGGGACAGGTCTGTCACTGTATAACACTGGGGTACAGTACTGGTCAGACGAATCTGCCCCTGTATAACACTGGGGAACAGTAATGGGGGGAACAGTTCTGTCTCTGTATAACATTGGGTTACAGTTGGTGGTGATGGGTCATTCAATGTATATCACTGGATTAGGGTGCTGGTGGGGATGGGTCTGTCATTGTAGAACACGGGGGTACAGTACTGGTGGGGAGCGGTCTGTCAGTGTATAACACTGGGCTACAGTACTGGTGGGGACCGGTCTGACACTGTATAACGTTGGGGCACAGTACTGGTGGGGATGGGTCTGTCACTGTATAACACTGGGGTACATTACTGGTGGGGACAGGTCTGTCACTGTATAACACTGGGATACCGTACTGGCGGGGACAGGTCTGTCACTGTATAACACTGGGGTACAGTAGTGGTGGGGATGGATCTGTCACTGTATAACACGGGGGTACAGTACTGGTGGGGACAGGTCTGTCACTGTATAACATTGGAGTACAATGCTGGTGGGGACAGGTCTGTCACTGTATTACACTGGGGTACAGAACTGGCGGGGACGGGTCTGTTACTGTATTACCCCGGGGTACAGTACTGGTGGGGACGGGTCTGTTACTGTATTACTGTATTACACTGGGGTACAGTACTGGTGGGGACGGGTCTGTAAATGTATAACACTGGGGTACAGTACAGGTGGGGACGGTCTGTCACTGTATAACAATGTGATACAGTACTGGTGTGGACAGGTCTGTCACTGTATAACACTTGGGTACAGTACTGGTGGGGACAGGTCTGTCACTGTATAACACTGGGGTACAGTACTGGTGGGGACAGGTCTGTCACTGTATAACACGGGTACAGTGCTGGTGGGGATAGTTGTATCACTGTATAACAGTGGGGTACAGTGCTGGTGTGGATGGGTCAGTCTCTATATCACTGGGGTACTTCCTTGAAGGTGACAGGTCTCTCACTGTATAAGCCTGTTGCACAGTATTGTTGTGGACAGGTCTGTGACTGTGTAACACTGGGGTACAGGACTTGTGAGCACAGGTGCATCACTGTATAACACTGGGGTACAGTACTGGTGGAGACAGGTCTGTTTCTGTATAACACTGGGGTACAGTACTGGTGTGGACAGGTCTGTCACTGTATAACAATGGGAAACAGTACTGGTGGGGACTGGTCTGTCACTGTATAACACTGGTGTACAGTACTGGTGGGGACAGGTCTGTCACTGTATAACGCTGGGGTACAGTACTGGTGGGGACAGGTCTGTCACTGTATAACACTGGGGTACCCTACTGGTGTGGACAGGTCTGTCACTGTATAACACTGGGTTACAGTACTTATGGGGACAGGGCTGTCACTGTAAAACACGGGGGTACAGTACTAGTGGGGACAGGTCTGTCACTGTATAACACCGGGGTTCAGTACTGTTGGGGACAGGTCTGTCACTGTATAACACCAGGGTTCAGTACTGGTGGGGACGGGTCTGTCACTGCATAACACTGGGGTACAGTAATGGTGGGGACGGGTCTGTCACTGTATAACACTGGGGTACAGTAATGGTGGGGACGGGTCTGTCACTGTATAACACTGGGTTTCAGTACTTGTGGGGATATGTCTGTAACTGTATAACACTGGGTTTCAGTACTGGTGGGGATAGGTCTGTTACTGTATAACACTGGGGTACAGTACTGGTTGGGACATGTCTATCAGTGTATAACAATGGGAAACAGTACTGGTGGGGACTGGTCTGTCACTGTATAACACTGGGGTACAGTAATGGTGGGGACTGGTCTGTCACTGTATAACACTGGGGTACAGTACTGGTGGGGACAGGTCTGTCACTCTATAACACTGCGATACAGTACGGGTGGGGACAGCTCTGTCACTGTATAACACTGCGGTACAGTATTGGTGGGGATAAGTCTGTCACCGTAAATCACTGGGGTAGAGCGCTGGTCTGGATGGCTCTGTCTCTGTATATCACTGGGGTACAGCACTCGAAGAAATACAGGTCTCCTTCTGTATACACCAGGGGCACAGTTTTGTTGGGGACAGGTCTGTCACTGTATAACATTGGGGTACAGTACTAGTGGGGACAGGTCTGTCACTGTATAACATTGGTGTACAGTACTGGTGGGGACAGTTCTGTCACTTTATAACACTGGGGTACAGTACTGGTGCGGACAGGTCTGTCACTGTATAACACTGGGGTACAGAACTGGTGGGGACAGGTCTGTCACTGTATAACACTGGGGTACAGTACTGGTGGGGACAGGTCTGTCACTGTATAACACTGTGGTACAGTATTGGTGGGGACAGGTCTGTCACTGTATAACACTGGGGTACAATACTGGTGGGACGGGTCTGTTACTGTATAACACTGGGGTACAGGACTGGTGGGGACAGGTCTGTCACTGTATTACACTGGGGTACAGTACTGGTGGGGATGGGTCTGTTACTGTATTACACTGGGGTACAGTACTGGTGGGGACGGGTCTGTTACTGTATTACCCCGGGGTACAGTACTGGTGGGGACGGGTCTGTTACTGTATTACACCGGGGTACAGTACTGGTGGTGAAGGGTCTGTCACTGTATAACACTGGGGTACAGTACTGGTGGGGACGGGTCTGTTACTGTATAACACTGGGGTACAGTACTGGTGGGGACGGGTCTGTAACTGTATAACACTGGGGTACAGTACAGGTGGGGACAGGTCTGTCACTGTATAACAATGTGATACAGTACTGGTGGGGACAGGTCTGTCACTGTATAACACTGGGGTACAGTACTGGTGGGGACAGGTCTGTCACTATATAACACTGGGGTACAGTACTGGTGGGGACAGGTCTGTCACTGTATAACAATGGGAAACAGTACTGGTGGGAACAGTTCTGTCACTTTATAACACTGGGGTACAGTACTGGTGGGGACAGGTCTATCACTGTATAACACTGCGGTACAGCATTGGTTGGGACAGGTCTGTCACTGTATTACACTGGAGTACAGTACTGGAGGGGACGGGTCTGTTACTGTGTTACACTGGGGTACAGTACTGGTGGCGAAGGGTCTGTCACTGTTTAACAATGGGGTTACAGTACTGGTGGGGACAGGTCTGTCACTGTATAACACTGGGGAGATTGCTGGTGGGGACAGTTGTATCACTGTATAACACTGGGGTACAGTACTGGTGGGGACAGGTCTGTCACTGTATAACACATGGGTTCAGTACTGGTGGGGACAGGTCTGTCATTGTATAACACTGGGGTACCCTACTGGTGTGGACAGGTCTGTCACTGTATAACACTGGGTTACAGTACTTATGGGGACAGGGCTGTCACTGTAAAACACGCGGGTACAGTACTAGTGGGGACAGGTCTGTCACTGTATAACACCGGGGTTCAGACTGTTGGGGACAGGTCTGTCACTGTATAACACCGGGGTTCAGTACTGGTTGGGACGGGTCTGTCACTGCATAACACTGGGGTACAGTAATGGTGGGGACGGGTCTGTCACTGTATAACACTGGGGTACAGTAATGGTGGGGACGGGTCTGTCACTGTATAACACTGGGTTTCAGTACTTGTGGGGATATGTCTGTAACTGTATAACACTGGGTTTCAGTACTGGTGGGGATAGGTCTGTCACTGTATAACACTGGGGTACAGTACTGGTTGGGACATGTCTATCAGTGTATAAAAATGGGAAACAGTACTGGTGGGGACTGGTCTGTCACTGTATAACACTGGGGTACAGTAATGGTGGGGACTGGTCTGTCACTGTATAACACTGGGGTACAGTACTGGTAGGAACAGGTCTGTCACTCTATAACACTGCGGTACAGTACGGGTGGGGACAGGTCTGTCACTGTATAACACTGCGGTACAGTATTGGTGGGGATAAGTCTGTCACCGTAAATCACTGGGGTAGAGCGCTGGTGTGGATGGCTCTGTCTCTGTATATCACTGGGGTACAGTACTCGAAGAAATACAGGTCTCCTTCTGTATACACCAGGGGCACAGTATTGTTGGGGACAGGTCTGTCACTGTATAACATTGGGGTACAGTACTAGTGGGGACAGGTCTGTCACTGTATAACATTGGTGTACAGTACTGGTGGGGACAGTTCTGTCACTTTATAACACTGGGGTACAGTACTGGTGGGGACAGGTCTGTCACTGTATAACACTGGGGTACAGAACTGGTGGGGACAGGTCTGTCACTGTATAACACTGGGGTACAGTACTGGTGGGGACAGGTCTGTCACTGTATAACACTGCGGTACAGTATTGGTGGGGACAGGTCTGTCACTGTATAACACTGGGGTACAATACTGGTGGGACGGGTCTGTTACTGTATTACACTGGGGTACAGTACTGGTGGGGACGGGTCTGTTACTGTATTACACTGGGGTACAGTACTGGTGGGGACGGGTCTGTTACTGTATTACCCCGGGGTACAGTACTGGTGGGGACGGGTCTGTTACTGTATTACACCGGGGTACAGTACTGGTGGTGAAGGGTCTGTCACTGTATAACACTGGGGTACAGTTCTGGTGGGGACGGGTCTGTTACTGTATAACACTGGGGTACAGTACTGGTGGGGACGGGTCTGTAACTGTATAACACTGGGGTACAGTACAGGTGGGGACAGGTCTGTCACTGTATAACAATGGGGTACAGTACTGGTGGGGACGGGTCTGTCACTATATAACACTGGGGTACAGTACTGGTGGGGACGGGTCTGTCACTGTATAACACTGGAGTATAGTACTGCTGGGGTCCGGTCTGTCACTGTATAACAATGGGAAACAGTACTGGTGGGGACTGGTCTGTCACTGTATAACACTGGGGTACAGTAATGGTGGGGACTGGTCTGTCACTGTATAACACTGGGGTACAGTACTGGTGGGGACAGGTCTGTCACTGTTTAACACTGCGGTACAGTATTGGTGGGGATAGGTCTGTCACCGTAAATCACTGAGGTACAGTGCTGGTGTGGATGGCTCTATCTCTGTATATCACTGGGGTACAGTACTTGAAGAAAAAGAGGTCTCTTTCTGTATACGCCAGGGGCACTTTATTGTTGGGGACAGGTCTGTCACTGTATAACATTGGGGTACAGTACTGGTGGGGACAGTTCTGTCACTTTATAACACTGGGGTACAGTACTGGTGGGGACAGGTCTGTCACTGTATAACACTGGGGCACAGTACTGCTGGGGTCCGGTCTGTCACTGTATAGCAATCGGAAACAGTACTGGTGGGGACTGGTCTGTCACTGTATAACACTGCGGTACAGTATTGGTGGGGACGGGTCTGTTACTGTATAACACTGGGGTACAGGACTGGTGGGGACAGGTCTGTCACTGTATTACACTGGGGTACAGTACTGGTGGGGACGGGTCTGTTAATGTATTACACTGGGGTACAGTACTGGTGGGGACGGGTCTGTTACTGTATTACCCCGGGGTACAGTACTGGTGGTGACGGGTCTGTTACTGTATTGCACTGGGGTACAGTACTGGTGGTGAAGGGTCTGTCACTGTATAACACTGGGGTACAGTACTGGTGGAGACAGGTCTGTGTCTGAATAACACTGGGGTACAGTACTGGTGGAGACAGGTCTGTTTCTGTATAACACTGGGGTACAGTACTGGTGGGGACAGGTCTGTGTCTGTATAACACTGGGGTACAGTACTGGTGGAGACAGGTCTGTTTCTGTATAACACTGGGGTACAGTACTGGTGGGGACGGGTCTGTCACTGCATAACACTGGGGTACAGTAATGGTGGGGACGGGTCTGTCACTGTATAACACTGGGGTACAGTAATGGTGGGGACGGGTCTGTCACTGTATAACACTGGGTTTCAGTACTTGTGGGGATAGGTCTGTCACTGTATAACACTGGGGTACAGTACTGGTTGGGACATGTCTATCAGTGTATAACAATGGGAAACAGTACTGGTGGGGACTGGTCTGTCACTGTATAACACTGGGGTACAGTAATGGTGGGGACTGGTCTGTCACTGTATAACACTGGGGTACAGTACTGGTAGGAACAGGTCTGTCACTCTATAACACTGCGGTACAGTACGGGTGGGGACAGGTCTGTCACTGTATAACACTGCGGTACAGTATTGGTGGGGATACGTCTGTCACCGTAAATCACTGGGGTAGAGCGCTGGTGTGGATGGCTCTGTCTCTGTATATCACTGGGGTACAGTACTCGAAGAAATACAGGTCTCTTTCTGTATACACCAGGGGCACAGTATTGTTGGGGACAGGTCTGTCACTGTATAACATTGGGGTACAGTACTAGTGGGGACAGGTCTGTCACTGTATAACATTGGTGTACAGTACTGGTGGGGACAGTTCTGTCACTTTATAACACTGGGGTACAGTACTGGTGGGGACAGGTCTGTCACTGTATAACACTGGGGTACAGAACTGGTGGGGACAGGTCTGTCACTGTATAACATTGGTGTACAGTACTGGTGGGGACAGTTCTGTCACTTTATAACACTGGGGTACAGTACTGGTGGGGACAGGTCTGTCACTGTATAACACTGGGGTACAGAACTGGTGGGGACAGGTCTGTCACTGTATAACACTGGGGTACAGTACTGGTGGGGACAGGTCTGTCACTGTATAACACTGCGGTACAGTATTGGTGGGGACAGGTATGTCACTGTATAACACTGGGGTACAATACTGGTGGGACGGGTCTGTTACTGTATAACACTGGGGTACAGGACTGGTGGGGACAGGTCTGTCACTGTATTACACTGGGGTACAGTACTGGTGGGGACGGGTCTGTTACTGTATTACACTGGGGTACAGTACTGGTGGGGACGGGTCTGTTACTGTATTACCCCGGGGTACAGTACTGGTGGGGACGGGTCTGTTACTGTATTACACCGGGGTACAGTACTGGTGGTGAAGGGTATGTCACTGTATAACACTGGGGTACAGTACTGGTGGGGACGGGTCTGTTACTGTATAACACTGGGGTACAGTACTGGTGGGGACGGGTCTGTTAATGTATAACACTGGGGTACAGTACAGGTGGGGACGGTCTGTCAATGTATAACAATGTGATACAGTACTGGTGTGGACAGGTCTGTCACTGTATAACACTTGGGTACAGTACTGGTGGGGACAGGTCTGTCGCTGTATAACACTGGGGTACAGTACTGGTGGGGACAGGTCTGTCACTGTATAACACGGGTACAGTGCTGGTGGGGATAGTTGTATCACTGTATAACAGTGGGGTACAGTGCTGGTGTGGATGGGTCAGTCTCTATATCACTGGGGTACTTCCTTGAAGGTGACAGGTCTCTCACTGTATAAGCCTGTTGCACAGTATTGTTGTGGACAGGTCTGTGACTGTATAACACTGGGGTACAGGACTTGTGAGCACAGGTGCATCACTGTATAACACTGGGGTACAGTACTGGTGGAGACAGGTCTGTTTCTGTATAACACTGGGGTACAGTACTGGTGGGGACTGGTCTGTCACTGTATAACAATGGTGTACAGTACTGGTGGGGACAGGTCTGTCACTGTATAACGCTGGGGTACAGTACTGGTGGGGACAGGTCTGTCATTGTATAACACTGGGGTACCCTACTGGTGTGGAAAGGTCTGTCACTGTATAACACTGGGTTACAGTACTTATGGGGACAGGGCTGTCACTGTAAAACACGGGGGTACAGTACTAGTGGGGACAGGTCTGTCACTGTATAACACCGGGGTTCAGTACTGTTGGGGACAGGTCTGTCACTGTATAACACCGGGGTTCAGTACTGGTGGGGACGGGTCTGTCACTGCATAACACTGGGGTACAGTAATGGTGGGGACGGGTCTGTCACTGTATAACACTGGGGTACAGTAATGGTGGGGACGGGTCTGTCACTGTATAACACTGGGTTTCAGTACTTGTGGGGATATGTCTGTAACTGTATAGCACTGGGTTTCAGTACTGGTTTGGATAGGTCTGTTACTGTATAACACTGGGGTACAGTACTGGTTGGGACATGTCTATCAGTGTATAACAATGGGAAACAGTACTGGTGGGGACTGGTCTGTCACTGTATAACACTGGGGTACAGTAATGGTGGGGACTGGTCTGTCACTGTATAACACTGGGGTACAGTACTGGTGGGGACAGGTCTGTCACTCTATAACACTGTGATACAGTACGGGTGGGGACAGGTCTGTCACTGTATAACACTGCGGTACAGTATTGGTGGGGATAAGTCTGTCACCGTAAATCACTGGGGTAGAGCGCTGGTGTGGATGGCTCTGTCTCTGTATATCACTGGGGTACAGTACTGGTGGGGACAGGTCTGTCACTGTATAACACTGCGGTACAGTATTGGTGGGGACAGGTCTGTCACTGTATAACACTGGGGTACAATACTGGTGGGACGGGTCTGTTACTGTATAACACTGGGGTACAGGACTGGTGGGGACAGGTCTGTCACTGTATTACACTGGGGTACAGTACTGGTGGGGACGGGTCTGTTACTGTATTACACTGGGGTACAGTACTGGTGGGGACGGGTCTGTTACTGTATTACCCCGGGGTACAGTACTGGTGGGGACGGGTCTGTTACTGTATTACACCGGGGTACAGTACTGGTGGTGAAGGGTCTGTCACTGTATAACACTGGGGTACAGTACTGGTGGGGACGGGTCTGTTACTGTATAACACTGGGGTACAGTACTGGTGGGGACGGGTCTGTAACTGTATAACACTGGGGTACAGTACAGATGGGGACAGGTCTGTCACTGTATAACAATGTGATACAGTACTGGTGGGGACAGGTCTGTCACTGTATAACACTGGGGTACAGTACTGGTGGGGACAGGTCTGTCACTGTATAACAATGGGAAACAGTACTGGTGGGAACAGTTCTGTCACTTTATAACACTGGGGTACAGTACTGGTGGGGACAGGTCTGTCACTGTATAACACTGCGGTACAGCATTGGTTGGGACAGGTCTGTCACTGTATTACACTGGAGTACAGTACTGGAGGGGAAGGGTCTGTTACTGTGTTACACTGGGGTACAGTACTGGTGGCGAAGGGTCTGTCACTGTTTAACAATGGGGTTACAGTACTGGTGGGGACAGGTCTGTCACTGTATAACACTGGGGAGATTGCTGGTGGGGACAGTTGTATCACTGTATAACACTGGGGTACAGTATTGGTGGGGACAGGTCTGTCACTGTATAACACATGGGTTCAGTACTGGTGGGGACAGGTCTGTCATTGTATAACACTGGGGTACCCTACTGGTGTGGACAGGTCTGTCACTGTATAACACTGGGTTACAGTACTTATGGGGACAGGGCTGTCACTGTAAAACACGCGGGTACAGTACTAGTGGGGACAGGTCTGTCACTGTATAACACCGGGGTTCAGTACTGTTGGGGACAGGTCTGTCACTGTATAACACCGGGGTTCAGTACTGGTGGGGACGGGTCTGTCACTGCATAACACTGGGGTACAGTAATGGTGGGGACGGGTCTGTCACTGTATAACACTGGGGTACAGTAATGGTGGGGACGGGTCTGTCACTGTATAACACTGGGTTTCAGTACTTGTGGGGATATGTCTGTAACTGTATAACACTGGGTTTCAGTACTGGTGGGGATAGGTCTGTCACTGTATAACACTGGGGTACAGTACTGGTTGGGACATGTCTATCAGTGTATAACAATGGGAAACAGTACTTGTGGGGACTGGTCTGTCACTGTATAACACTGGGGTACAGTAATGGTGGGGACTGGTCTGTCACTGTATAACACTGGGGTACAGTACTGGTAGGAACAGGTCTGTCACTCTATAACACTGCGGTACAGTACGGGTGGGGACAGGTCTGTCACTGTATAACACTGCGGTACAGTATTGGTGGGGATAAGTCTGTCACCGTAAATCACTGGGGTAGAGCGCTGGTGTGGATGGCTCTGTCTCTGTATATCACTGGGGTACAGTACTCGAAGAAATACAGGTCTCCTTCTGTATACACCAGGGGCACAGTATTGTTGGGGACAGGTCTGTCACTGTATAACATTGGGGTACAGTACTAGTGGGGACAGGTCTGTCACTGTATAACATTGGTGTACAGTACTGGTGGGGACAGTTCTGTCACTTTATAACACTGGGGTACAGTACTGGTGGGGACAGGTCTGTCACTATATAACACTGGGGTACAGAACTGGTGGGGACAGGTCTGTCACTGTATAACACTGGGGTACAGTACTGGTGGGGACAGGTCTGTCACTGTATAACACTGCGGTACAGTATTGGTGGGGACAGGTCTGTCACTGTATAACACTGGGGTACAATACTGGTGGGACGGGTCTGTTACTGTATAACACTGGGGTACAGGACTGGTGGGGACAGGTCTGTCACTGTATTACACTGGGGTACAGTACTGGTGGGGACGGGTCTGTTACTGTATTACACTGGGGTACAGTACTGGTGGGGACGGGTCTGTTACTGTATTACCCCGGGGTACAGTACTGGTGGGGACGGGTCTGTTACTGTATTACACCGGGGTACAGTACTGGTGGTGAAGGGTCTGTCACTGTATAACACTGGGGTACAGTACTGGTGGGGACGGGTCTGTTACTGTATAACACTGGGGTACAGTACTGGTGGGGATGGGTCTGTAACTGTATAACACTGGGATACAGTACTGGTGGGGACAGGTCTGTCACTGTATAACAATGGGGTACAGTACTGGTGGGGACGGGACTGTCACTATATAACACTGGGGTACAGTACTGGTGGGGACGGGTCTGTCACTGTATAACACTGGAGTATAGTACTGCTGGGGTCCGGTCTGTCACTGTATAACAATGGGAAACAGTACTGGTGGGGACTGGTCTGTCACTGTATAACACTGGGGTACAGTAATGGTGGGGACTGGTCTGTCACTGTATAACACTGGGGTACAGTACTGGTGGGGACAGGTCTGTCACTGTTTAACACTGCGGTACAGTATTGGTGGGGATAGGTCTGTCACCTTAAATCACTGAGGTACAGTGCTGGTGTGGATGGCTCTATCTCTGTATATCACTGGGGTACAGTACTTGAAGAAAAAGAGGTCTCTTTCTGTATACGCCAGGGGCACATTATTGTTGGGGACAGGTCTGTCACTGTATAACATTGGGGTACAGTACTGGTGGGGACAGTTCTGTCACTTTATAACACTGGGGTACAGTACTGGTGGGGACAGGTCTGTCACTGTATAACACTGGGGCACAGTACTGCTGGGGTCCGGTCTGTCACTGTATAGCAATGGGAAACAGTACTGGTGGGGACTGGTCTGTCACTGTATAACACTGCGGTACAGTATTGGTGGGGACGGGTCTGTTACTGTATAACACTGGGGTACAGGACTGGTGGGGACAGGTCTGTCACTGTATTACACTGGGGTACAGTACTGGTGGGGACGGGTCTGTTAATGTATTACACTGGGGTACAGTACTGGTGGGGACGGGTCTGTTACTGTATTACCCCGGGGTACAGTACTGGTGGTGACGGGTCTGTTACTGTATTGCACTGGGATACAGTACTGGTGGTGAAGGGTCTGTCACTGTATAACACTGGGGTACAGTACTGGTGGAGACAGGTCTGTGTCTGTATAACACTGGGGTACAGTACTGGTGGAGACAGGTCTGTTTCTGTATAACACTGGGGTACAGTACTGGTGGGGACAGGTCTGTGTCTGTATAACACTGGGGTACAGTACTGGTGGAGACAGGTCTGTTTCTGTATAACACTGGGGTACAGTACTGGTGGGGACGGGTCTGTCACTGCATAACACTGGGGTACAGTAATGGTGGGGACGGGTCTGTCACTGTATAACACTGGGGTACAGTAATGGTGGGGACGGGTCTGTCACTGTATAACACTGGGTTTCAGTACTTGTGGGGATATGTCTGTAACTGTATAACACTGGGTTTCAGTACTGGTGGGGACAGGTCTGTCACTGTATAACAC
The DNA here is from genome assembly GCF_017639515.1 of Carcharodon carcharias. Classification (NCBI taxonomy): domain Eukaryota; kingdom Metazoa; phylum Chordata; class Chondrichthyes; order Lamniformes; family Lamnidae; genus Carcharodon; species Carcharodon carcharias. The sequence goes on from NW_024470768.1 coordinate 593,392, forward strand.
ATGGGTTCAGTACTGGTGGGGACAGGTCTGTCATTGTATAACACTGGGGTACCCTACTGGTGTGGACAGGTCTGTCACTGTATAACACTGGGTTACAGTACTTATGGGGAAAGGGCTGTCACTGTAAAACACGCGGGTACAGTACTAGTGGGGACAGGTCTGTCACTGTATAACACCGGGGTTCAGTACTGTTGGGGACAGGTCTGTCACTGTATAACACCGGGGTTCAGTACTGGTGGGGACGGGTCTGTCACTGCATAACACTGGGGTACAGTAATGGTGGGGACGGGTCTGTCACTGTATAACACTGGGGTACAGTAATGGTGGGGACGGGTCTGTCACTGTATAACACTGTGTTTCAGTACTTGTGGGGATATGTCTGTAACTGTATAACACTGGGTTTCAGTACTGGTGGGGATAGGTCTGTCACTGTATAACACTGGGGTACAGTACTGGTTGGGACATGTCTATCAGTGTATAACAATGGGAAACAGTACTGGTGGGGACTGGTCTGTCACTGTATAACACTGGGGTACAGTAATGGTGGGGACTGGTCTGTCACTGTATAACACTGGGGTACAGTACTGGTAGGAACAGGTCTGTCACTCTATAACACTGCGGTACAGTACGGGTGGGGACAGGTCTGTCACTGTATAACACTGCGGTACAGTATTGGTGGGGATAAGTCTGTCACCGTAAATCACTGGGGTAGAGCGCTGGTGTGGATGGCTCTGTCTCTGTATATCACTGGGGTACAGTACTCGAAGAAATACAGGTCTCCTTCTGTATACACCAGGGGCACAGTATTGTTGGGGACAGGTCTGTCACTGTATAACATTGGGGTACAGTACTAGTGGGGACAGGTCTGTCACTGTATAACATTGGTGTACAGTACTGGTGGGGACAGTTCTGTCACTTTATAACACTGGGGTACAGTACTGGTGGGGACAGGTCTGTCACTGTATAACACTGGGGTACAGAACTGGTGGGGACAGGTCTGTCACTGTATAACACTGGGGTACAGTACTGGTGGGGACAGGTCTGTCACTGTATAACACTGCGGTACAGTATTGGTGGGGACAGGTCTGTCACTGTATAACACTGGGGTACAATACTGGTGGGACGGGTCTGTTACTGTATAACACTGGGGTACAGGACTGGTGGGGACAGGTCTGTCACTGTATTACACTGGGGTACAGTACTGGTGGGGAAGGGTCTGTTACTGTATTACACTGGGGTACAGTACTGGTGGGGACGGGTCTGTTACTGTATTACCCCGGGGTACAGTACTGGTGGGGACGGGTCTGTTACTGTATTACACCGGGGTACAGTACTGGTGGTGAAGGGTCTGTCACTGTATAACACTGGGGTACAGTACTGGTGGGGACGGGTCTGTTACTGTATAACACTGGGGTACAGTACTGGTGGGGACGGGTCTGTAACTGTATAACACTGGGGTACAGTACAGGTGGGGACAGGTCTGTCACTGTATAACAATGGGGTACAGTACTGGTGGGGACGGGTCTGTCACTATATAACACTGGGGTACAGTACTGGTGGGGACGGGTCTGTCACTGTATAACACTGGAGTATAGTACTGCTGGGGTCCGGTCTGTCATTGTATAACAATGGGAAACAGTACTGGTGGGGAGTGGTCTGTCACTGTATAACACTGGGGTACAGTAATGGTGGGGACTGGTCTGTCACTGTATAACACTGGGGTACAGTACTGGTGGGGAAGGGTCTGTTACTGTATTACACTGGGGTACAGTACTGGTGGGGACGGGTCTGTTACTGTATTACCCCGGGGTACAGTACTGGTGGGGACGGGTCTGTTACTGTATTACACCGGGGTACAGTACTGGTGGTGAAGGGTCTGTCACTGTATAACACTGGGGTACAGTACTGGTGGGGACGGGTCTGTTACTGTATAACACTGGGGTACAGTACTGGTGGGGACGGGTCTGTAACTGTATAACACTGGGGTACAGTACAGGTGGGGACAGGTCTGTCACTGTATAACAATGGGGTACAGTACTGGTGGGGACGGGTCTGTCACTATATAACACTGGGGTACAGTACTGGTGGGGACGGGTCTGTCACTGTATAACACTGGAGTATAGTACTGCTGGGGTCCGGTCTGTCACTGTATAACAATGGGAAACAGTACTGGTGGGGAGTGGTCTGTCACTGTATAACACTGGGGTACAGTAATGGTGGGGACTGGTCTGTCACTGTATAACACTGGGGTACAGTACTGGTGGGGACAGGTCTGTCACTGTTTAACACTGCGGTACAGTATTGGTGGGGATAGGTCTGTCACCGTAAATCACTGAGGTACAGTGCTGGTGTGGATGGCTCTATCTCTGTATATCACTGGGGTACAGTACTTGAAGAAAAAGAGGTCTCTTTCTGTATACGCCAGGGGCACATTATTGTTGGGGACAGGTCTGTCACTGTATAACATTGGGGTACAGTACTGGTGGGGACAGTTCTGTCACTTTATAACACTGGGGTACAGTACTGGTGGGGACAGGTCTGTCACTGTATAACACTGGGGCACAGTACTGCTGGGGTCCGGTCTGTCACTGTATAGCAATGGGAAACAGTACTGGTGGGGACTGGTCTGTCACTGTATAACACTGCGGTACAGTATTGGTGGGGACGGGTCTGTTACTGTATAACACTGGGGTACAGGACTGGTGGGGACATGTCTGTCACTGTATTACACTGGGGTACAGTACTGGTGGGGACGGGTCTGTTAATGTATTACACTGGGGTACAGTACTGGTGGGGACGGGTCTGTTACTGTATTACCCCGGGGTACAGTACTGGTGGTGACGGGTCTGTTACTGTATTGCACTGGGATACAGTACTGGTGGTGAAGGGTCTGTCACTGTATAACACTGGGGTACAGTACTGGTGGAGACAGGTCTGTGTCTGTATAACACTGGGGTACAGTACTGGTGGAGACAGGTCTGTTTCTGTATAACACTGGGGTACAGTACTGGTGGGGACAGGTCTGTGTCTGTATAACACTGGGGTACAGTACTGGTGGAGACAGGTCTGTTTCTGTATAACACTGGGGTTCAGTACTGGTGGGGACGGGTCTGTCACTGCATAACACTGGGGTACAGTAATGGTGGGGACGGGTCTGTCACTGTATAACACTGGGGTACAGTAATGGTGGGGACGGGTCTGTCACTGTATAACACTGGGTTTCAGTACTTGTGGGGATATGTCTGTAACTGTATAACACTGGGTTTCAGTACTGGTGGGGATAGGTCTGTCACTGTATAACACCGGGGTACAGTACTGGTTGGGACATGTCTATCAGTGTATAACAATGGGAAACAGTACTGGTGGGGACTGGTCTGTCACTGTATAACACTGGGGTACAGTAATGGTGGGGACTGGTCTGTCACTGTATAACACTGGGGTACAGTACTGGTAGGAACAGGTCTGTCACTCTATAACACTGCGGTACAGTACGGGTGGGGACAGGTCTGTCACTGTATAACACTGCGGTACAGTATTGGTGGGATAAGTCTGTCACCGTAAATCACTGGGGTAGAGCGCTGGTGTGGATGGCTCTGTCTCTGTATATCACTGGGGTACAGTACTCGAAGAAATACAGGTCTCCTTCTGTATACACCAGGGGCACAGTATTGTTGGGGACAGGTCTGTCACTGTATAACATTGGGGTACAGTACTAGTGGGGACAGGTCTGTCACTGTATAACATTGGTGTACAGTACTGGTGGGGACAGTTCTGTCACTTTATAACACTGGGGTACAGTACTGGTGCGGACAGGTCTGTCACTGTATAACACTGGGGTACAGAACTGGTGGGGACAGGTCTGTCACTGTATAACATTGGTGTACAGTACTGGTGGGGACAGTTCTGTCACTTTATAACACTGGGGTACAGTACTGGTGGGGACAGGTCTGTCACTGTATAACACTGGGTACAGAACTGGTGGGGACAGGTCTGTCACTGTATAACACTGGGGTACAGTACTGGTGGGGACAGGTCTGTCACTGTATAACACTGCGGTACAGTATTGGTGGGGACAGGTATGTCACTGTATAACACTGGGGTACAATACTGGTGGGACGGGTCTGTTACTGTATAACACTGGGGTAAAGGACTGGTGGGGACAGGTCTGTCACTGTATTACACTGGGGTACAGTACTGGTGGGGACGGGTCTGTTACTGTATAACACTGGGGTACAGGACTGGTGGGGACAGGTCTGTCACTGTATTACACTGGGGTACAGTACTGGTGGGGACGGGTCTGTTACTGTATTACACTGGGGTACAGTACTGGTGGGGACGGGTCTGTTACTGTATTACCCCGGGGTACAGTACTGGTGGGGACGGGTCTGTTACTGTATTACACCGGGGTACAGTACTGGTGGTGAAGGGTCTGTCACTGTATAACACTGGGGTACAGTACTGGTGGGGACGGGTCTGTTACTGTATAACACTGGGGTACAGTACTGGTGGGGACGGGTCTGTAACTGTATAACACTGGGGTACCGTACAGGTGGGGACAGGTCTGTCACTGTATAACAATGGGGTACAGTACTGGTGGGGACGGGTCTGTCACTGTATAACACTGGAGTATAGTACTGGTGGGTCCGGTCTGTCACTGTATAACAATGGGAAACAGTACTGGTGGGGACTGGTCTGTCACTGTATAACACTGGGGTACAGTAATGGTGGGGACTGGTCTGTCACTGTATAACACTGGGGTACAGTACTGGTGGGGACAGGTCTGTCACTGTTTAACACTGCGGTACATTATTGGTGGGGATAGGTCTGTCACCTTAAATCACTGAGGTACAGTGCTGGTGTGGATGGCTCTATCTCTGTATATCACTGGGGTACAGTACTTGAAGAAAAAGAGGTCTCTTTCTGTATACGCCAGGGGCACATTATTGTTGGGGACAGGTCTGTCACTGTATAACATTGGGGTACAGTACTGGTGGGGACAGTTCTGTCACTTTATAACACTGGGGTACAGTACTGGTGGGGACAGGTCTGTCACTGTATAACACTGGGGCACAGTACTGCTGGGGTCCGGTCTGTCACTGTATAGCAATGGGAAACAGTACTGGTGGGGACTGGTCTGTCACTGTATAACACTGCGGTACAGTCTTGGTGGGGACGGGTCTGTTACTGTATAACACTGGGGTACAGGACTGGTGGGGACAGGTCTGTCACTGTATTACACTGGGGTACAGTACTGGTGGGGACGGGTCTGTTAATGTATTACACTGGGGTACAGTACTGGTGGGGACGGGTCTGTTACTGTATTACCCCGGGGTACAGTACTGGTGGTGACGGGTCTGTTACTGTATTGCACTGGGATACAGTACTGGTGGTGAAGGGTCTGTCACTGTATAACACTGGGGTACAGTACTGGTGGAGACAGGTCTGTGTCTGTATAACACTGGGGTACAGTACTGGTGGAGACAGGTCTGTTTCTGTATAACACTGGGGTACAGTACTGGTGGGGACAGGTCTGTGTCTGTATAACACTGGGGTACAGTACTGGTGGAGACAGGTCTGTTTCTGTATAACACTGGGGTTCAGTACTGGTGGGGACGGGTCTGTCACTGCATAACACTGGGGTACAGTAATGGTGGGGACGGGTCTGTCACTGTATAACACTGGGGTACAGTAATGGTGGGGACGGGTCTGTCACTGTATAACACTGGGTTTCAGTACTTGTGGGGATATGTCTGTAACTGTATAACACTGGGTTTCAGTACTGGTGGGGATAGGTCTGTCACTGTATAACACCGGGGTACAGTACTGGTTGGGACATGTCTATCAGTGTATAACAATGGGAAACAGTACTGGTGGGGACTGGTCTGTCACTGTATAACAATGGGAAACAGTACTGGTGGGGAGTGGTCTGTCACTGTATAACACTGGGGTACAGTAATGGTGGGGACTGGTCTGTCACTGTATAACACTGGGGTACAGTACTGGTGGGGACAGGTCTGTCACTGTTTAACACTGCGGTACAGTATTGGTGGGGATAGGTCTGTCACCGTAAATCACTGAGGTACAGTGCTGGTGTGGATGGCTCTATCTCTGTATATCACTGGGGTACAGTACTTGAAGAAAAAGAGGTCTTTCTGTATACGCCAGGGGCACAGTACTGGTGGGGACAGGTCTGTCACTGTATAACATTGGGGTACAGTACTGGTGGGGACAGGTCTGTCACTGTATAACACTGGGGTACAGTACTGGTGGGGACAGGTCTGTCACTGTATAACACTGGGGCACAGTACTGCTGGGGTCCGGTCTGTCACTGTATAGCAATGGGAAACAGTACTGGTGGGGACTGGTCTGTCACTGTATAACACTGCGGTACAGTATTGGTGGGGACGGGTCTGTTACTGTATAACACTGGGGTACAGGACTGGTGGGGACATGTCTGTCACTGTATTACACTGGGGTACAGTACTGGTGGGGACGGGTCTGTTAATGTATTACACTGGGGTACAGTACTGGTGGGGACGGGTCTGTTACTGTATTACCCCGGGGTACAGTACTGGTGGTGACGGGTCTGTTACTGTATTGCACTGGGATACAGTACTGGTGGTGAAGGGTCTGTCACTGTATAACACTGGGGTACAGTACTGGTGGAGACAGGTCTGTGTCTGTATAACACTGGGGTACAGTACTGGTGGAGACAGGTCTGTTTCTGTATAACACTGGGGTACAGTACTGGTGGGGACAGGTCTGTGTCTGTATAACACTGGGGTACAGTACTGGTGGAGACAGGTCTGTTTCTGTATAACACTGGGGTTCAGTACTGGTGGGGACGGGTCTGTCACTGCATAACACTGGGGTACAGTAATGGTGGGGACGGGTCTGTCACTGTATAACACTGGGGTACAGTAATGGTGGGGACGGGTCTGTCACTGTATAACACTGGGTTTCAGTACTTGTGGGGATATGTCTGTAACTGTATAACACTGGGTTTCAGTACTGGTGGGGATAGGTCTGTCACTGTATAACACCGGGGTACAGTACTGGTTGGGACATGTCTATCAGTGTATAACAATGGGAAACAGTACTGGTGGGGACTGGTCTGTCACTGTATAACACTGGGGTACAGTAATGGTGGGGACTGGTCTGTCACTGTATAACACTGGGGTACAGTACTGGTAGGAACAGGTCTGTCACTCTATAACACTGCGGTACAGTACGGGTGGGGACAGGTCTGTCACTGTATAACACTGCGGTACAGTATTGGTGGGGATAAGTCTGTCACCGTAAATCACTGGGGTAGAGCGCTGGTGTGGATGGCTCTGTCTCTGTATATCACTGGGGTACAGTACTCGAAGAAATACAGGTCTCCTTCTGTATACACCAGGGGCACAGTATTGTTGGGGACAGGTCTGTCACTGTATAACATTGGGGTACAGTACTAGTGGGGACAGGTCTGTCACTGTATAACATTGGTGTACAGTACTGGTGGGGACAGTTCTGTCACTTTATAACACTGGGGTACAGTACTGGTGCGGACAGGTCTGTCACTGTATAACACTGGGGTACAGAACTGGTGGGGACAGGTCTGTCACTGTATAACATTGGTGTACAGTACTGGTGGGGACAGTTCTGTCACTTTATAACACTGGGGTACAGTACTGGTGGGGACAGGTCTGTCACTGTATAACACTGGGTACAGAACTGGTGGGGACAGGTCTGTCACTGTATAACACTGGGGTACAGTACTGGTGGGGACAGGTCTGTCACTGTATAACACTGCGGTACAGTATTGGTGGGGACAGGTATGTCACTGTATAACACTGGGGTACAATACTGGTGGGACGGGTCTGTTACTGTATAACACTGGGGTAAAGGACTGGTGGGGACAGGTCTGTCACTGTATTACACTGGGGTACAGTACTGGTGGGGACGGGTCTGTTACTGTATAACACTGGGGTACAGGACTGGTGGGGACAGGTCTGTCACTGTATTACACTGGGGTACAGTACTGGTGGGGACGGGTCTGTTACTGTATTACACTGGGGTACAGTACTGGTGGGGACGGGTCTGTTACTGTATTACCCCGGGGTACAGTACTGGTGGGGACGGGTCTGTTACTGTATTACACCGGGGTACAGTACTGGTGGTGAAGGGTCTGTCACTGTATAACACTGGGGTACAGTACTGGTGGGGACGGGTCTGTTACTGTATAACACTGGGGTACAGTACTGGTGGGGACGGGTCTGTAACTGTATAACACTGGGGTACCGTACAGGTGGGGACAGGTCTGTCACTGTATAACAATGGGGTACAGTACTGGTGGGGACGGGTCTGTCACTGTATAACACTGGAGTATAGTACTGGTGGGTCCGGTCTGTCACTGTATAACAATGGGAAACAGTACTGGTGGGGACTGGTCTGTCACTGTATAACACTGGGGTACAGTAATGGTGGGGACTGGTCTGTCACTGTATAACACTGGGGTACAGTACTGGTGGGGACAGGTCTGTCACTGTTTAACACTGCGGTACATTATTGGTGGGGATAGGTCTGTCACCTTAAATCACTGAGGTACAGTGCTGGTGTGGATGGCTCTATCTCTGTATATCACTGGGGTACAGTACTTGAAGAAAAAGAGGTCTCTTTCTGTATACGCCAGGGGCACATTATTGTTGGGGACAGGTCTGTCACTGTATAACATTGGGGTACAGTACTGGTGGGGACAGTTCTGTCACTTTATAACACTGGGGTACAGTACTGGTGGGGACAGGTCTGTCACTGTATAACACTGGGGCACAGTACTGCTGGGGTCCGGTCTGTCACTGTATAGCAATGGGAAACAGTACTGGTGGGGACTGGTCTGTCACTGTATAACACTGCGGTACAGTCTTGGTGGGGACGGGTCTGTTACTGTATAACACTGGGGTACAGGACTGGTGGGGACAGGTCTGTCACTGTATTACACTGGGGTACAGTACTGGTGGGGACGGGTCTGTTAATGTATTACACTGGGGTACAGTACTGGTGGGGACGGGTCTGTTACTGTATTACCCCGGGGTACAGTACTGGTGGTGACGGGTCTGTTACTGTATTGCACTGGGATACAGTACTGGTGGAGACAGGTCTGTGTCTGTATAACACTGGGGTACAGTACTGGTGGAGACAGGTCTGTTTCTGTATAACACTGGGGTACAGTACTGGTGGGGACAGGTCTGTGTCTGTATAACACTGGGGTACAGTACTGGTGGAGACAGGTCTGTTTCTGTATAACACTGGGGTACAGTACTGGTGGGGACGGGTCTGTCACTGCATAACACTGGGGTACAGTAATGGTGGGGACGGGTCTGTCACTGTATAACACTGGGGTACAGTAATGGTGGGGACGGGTCTGTCACTGTATAACACTGGGTTTCAGTACTTGTGGGGATATGTCTGTAACTGTATAACACTGGGTTTCAGTACTGGTGGGGACAGGTCTGTCACTGTATAACACATGGGTTCAGTACTGGTGGGGACAGGTCTGTCATTGTATAACACTGGGGTACCCTACTGGTGTGGACAGGTCTGTCACTGTATAACACTGGGTTACAGTACTTATGGGGACAGGGCTGTCACTGTAAAACACGCGGGTACAGTACTAGTGGGGACAGGTCTGTCACTGTATAACACCGGGGTTCAGTACTGTTGGGGACAGGTCTGTCACTGTATAACACCGGGGTTCAGTACTGGTGGGGACGGGTCTGTCACTGCATAACACTGGGGTACAGTAATGGTGGGGACGGGTCTGTCACTGTATAACACTGGGGTACAGTAATGGTGGGGACGGGTCTGTCACTGTATAACACTGGGTTTCAGTACTTGTGGGGATAGGTCTGTAACTGTATAACACTGGGTTTCAGTACTGGTGGGGATAGGTCTGTCACTGTATAACACTGGGGTACAGTACTGGTTGGGACATGTCTATCAGTGTATAACAATGGGAAACAGTACTGGTGGGGACTGGTCTGTCACTGTATAACACTGGGGTACAGTAATGGTGGGGACTGGTCTGTCACTGTATAACACTGGGGTACAGTACTGGTAGGAACAGGTCTGTCACTCTATAACACTGCGGTACAGTACGGGTGGGGACAGGTCTGTCACTGTATAACACTGCGGTACAGTATTGGTGGGGATAAGTCTGTCACCGTAAATCACTGGGGTAGAGCGCTGGTGTGGATGGCTCTGTCTCTGTATATCACTGGGGTACAGTACTCGAAGAAATACAGGTCTCCTTCTGTATACACCAGGGGCACAGTATTGTTGGGGACAGGTCTGTCACTGTATAACATTGGGGTACAGTACTAGTGGGGACAGGTCTGTCACTGTATAACATTGGTGTACAGTACTGGTGGGGACAGTTCTGTCACTTTATAACACTGGGGTACAGTACTGGTGGGGACAGGTCTGTCACTGTATAACACTGGGGTACAGAACTGGTGGGGACAGGTCTGTCACTGTATAACACTGGGGTACAGTACTGGTGGGGACAGGTCTGTCACTGTATAACACTGCGGTACAGTATTGGTGGGGACAGGTCTGTCACTGTATAACACTGGGGTACAATACTGGTGGGACGGGTCTGTTACTGTATAACACTGGGGTACAGGACTGGTGGGGACAGGTCTGTCACTGTATTACACTGGGGTACAGTACTGGTGGGGAAGGGTCTGTTACTGTATTACACTGGGGTACAGTACTGGTGGGGACGGGTCTGTTACTGTATTACCCCGGGGTACAGTACTGGTGGGGACGGGTCTGTTACTGTATTACACCGGGGTACAGTACTGGTGGTGAAGGGTCTGTCACTGTATAACACTGGGGTACAGTACTGGTGGGGACGGGTCTGTTACTGTATAACACTGGGGTACAGTACTGGTGGGGACGGGTCTGTAACTGTATAACACTGGGGTACAGTACAGGTGGGGACAGGTCTGTCACTGTATAACAATGGGGTACAGTACTGGTGGGGACGGGTCTGTCACTATATAACACTGGGGTACAGTACTGGTGGGGACGGGTCTGTCACTGTATAACACTGGAGTATAGTACTGCTGGGGTCCGGTCTGTCACTGTATAACAATGGGAAACAGTACTGGTGGGGACTGGTCTGTCACTGTATAACACTGGGGTACAGTAATGGTGGGGACTGGTCTGTCACTGTATAACACTGGGGTACAGTACTGGTGGGGACAGGTCTGTCACTGTTTAACACTGCGGTACAGTATTGGTGGGGATAGGTCTGTCACCGTAAATCACTGAGGTACAGTGCTGGTGTGGATGGCTCTATCTCTGTATATCACTGGGGTACAGTACTTGAAGAAAAAGAGGTCTCTTTCTGTATACGCCAGGGGCACATTATTGTTGGGGACAGGTCTGTCACTGTATAACATTGGGGTACAGTACTGGTGGGGACAGTTCTGTCACTTTATAACACTGGGGTACAGTACTGGTGGGGACAGGTCTGTCACTGTATAACACTGGGGCACAGTACTGCTGGGGTCCGGTCTGTCACTGTATAGCAATGGGAAACAGTACTGGTGGGGACTGGTCTGTCACTGTATAACACTGCGGTACAGTATTGGTGGGGACGGGTCTGTTACTGTATAACACTGGGGTACAGGACTGGTGGGGACATGTCTGTCACTGTATTACACTGGGGTACAGTACTGGTGGGGACGGGTCTGTTAATGTATTACACTGGGGTACAGTACTGGTGGGGACGGGTCTGTTACTGTATTACCCCGGGGTACAGTACTGGTGGTGACGGGTCTGTTACTGTATTGCACTGGGATACAGTACTGGTGGTGAAGGGTCTGTCACTGTATAACACTGGGGTACAGTACTGGTGGAGACAGGTCTGTGTCTGTATAACACTGGGGTACAGTACTGGTGGAGACAGGTCTGTTTCTGTATAACACTGGGGTACAGTACTGGTGGGGACAGGTCTGTGTCTGTATAACACTGGGGTACAGTACTGGTGGAGACAGGTCTGTTTCTGTATAACACTGGGGTTCAGTACTGGTGGGGACGGGTCTGTCACTGCATAACACTGGGGTACAGTAATGGTGGGGACGGGTCTGTCACTGTATAACACTGGGGTACAGTAATGGTGGGGACGGGTCTGTCACTGTATAACACTGGGTTTCAGTACTTGTGGGGATATGTCTGTAACTGTATAACACTGGGTTTCAGTACTGGTGGGGATAGGTCTGTCACTGTATAACACTGGGGTACAGTACTGGTTGGGACATGTCTATCAGTGTATAACAATGGGAAACAGTACTGGTGGGGACTGGTCTGTCACTGTATAACACTGGGGTACAGTAATGGTGGGGACTGGTCTGTCACTGTATAACACTGGGGTACAGTACTGGTAGGAACAGGTCTGTCACTCTATAACACTGCGGTACAGTACGGGTGGGGACAGGTCTGTCACTGTATAACACTGCGGTACAGTATTGGTGGGGATAAGTCTGTCACCGTAAATCACTGGGGTAGAGCGCTGGTGTGGATGGCTCTGTCTCTGTATATCACTGGGGTACAGTACTCGAAGAAATACAGGTCTCCTTCTGTATACACCAGGGGCACAGTATTGTTGGGGACAGGTCTGTCACTGTATAACATTGGGGTACAGTACTAGTGGGGACAGGTCTGTCACTGTATAACATTGGTGTACAGTACTGGTGGGGACAGTTCTGTCACTTTATAACACTGGGGTACAGTACTGGTGCGGACAGGTCTGTCACTGTATAACACTGGGGTACAGAACTGGTGGGGACAGGTCTGTCACTGTATAACATTGGTGTACAGTACTGGTGGGGACAGTTCTGTCACTTTATAACACTGGGGTACAGTACTGGTGGGGACAGGTCTGTCACTGTATAACACTGGGTACAGAACTGGTGGGGACAGGTCTGTCACTGTATAACACTGGGGTACAGTACTGGTGGGGACAGGTCTGTCACTGTATAACACTGCGGTACAGTATTGGTGGGGACAGGTATGTCACTGTATAGCACTGGGGTACAATACTGGTGGGACGGGTCTGTTACTGTATAACACTGGGGTACAGGACTGGTGGGGACAGGTCTGTCACTGTATTACACTGGGGTACAGTACTGGTGGGGACGGGTCTGTTACTGTATTACACTGGGGTACAGTACTGGTGGGGACGGGTCTGTTACTGTATTACCCCGGGGTACAGTACTGGTGGGGACGGGTCTGTTACTGTATTACACCGGGGTACAGTACTGGTGGTGAAGGGTCTGTCACTGTATAACACTGGGGTACAGTACTGGTGGGGACGGGTCTGTTACTGTATAACACTGGGGTACAGTACTGGTGGGGACGGGTCTGTAACTGTATAACACTGGGGTACAGTACAGGTGGGGACAGGTCTGTCACTGTATAACAATGGGGTACAGTACTGGTGGGGACGGGTCTGTCACTGTATAACACTGGAGTATAGTACTGGTGGGTCCGGTCTGTCACTGTATAACAATGGGAAACAGTACTGGTGGGGACTGGTCTGTCACTGTATAACACTGGGGTACAGTAATGGTGGGGACTGGTCTGTCACTCTATAACACTGGGGTACAGTACTGGTGGGGACAGGTCTGTCACTGTTTAACACTGCGGTACAGTATTGGTGGGGATAGGTCTGTCACCGTAAATCTCTGAGGTACAGTGCTGGTGTGGATGGCTCTATCTCTGTATATCACTGGGGTACAGTACTTGAAGAAAAAGAGGTCTCTTTCTGTATACGCCAGGGGCACATTATTGTTGGGGACAGGTCTGTCACTGTATAACATTGGGGTACAGTACTGGTGGGGACAGTTCTGTCACTTTATAACACTGGGGTACAGTACTGGTGGGGACAGGTCTGTCACTGTATAACACTGGGGCACAGTACTGCTGGGGTCCGGTCTGTCACTGTATAGCAATGGGAAACAGTACTGGTGGGGACTGGTCTGTCACTGTATAACACTGCGGTACAGTATTGGTGGGGACGGGTCTGTTACTGTATGACACTGGGGTACAGGACTGGTGGGGACAGGTCTGTCACTGTATTACACTGGGGTACAGTACTGGTGGGGACGGGTCTGTTAATGTATTACACTGGGGTACAGTACTGGTGGGGACGGGTCTGTTACTGTATTACCCCGGGGTACAGTACTGGTGGTGACGGGTCTGTTACTGTATTGCACTGGGGTACAGTACTGGTGGTGAAGGGTCTGTCACTGTATAACACTGGGGTACAGTACTGGTGGAGACAGGTCTGTGTCTGTATAACACTGGGGTACAGTACTGGTGGAGACAGGTCTGTTTCTGTATAACACTGGGGTACAGCACTGGTGGGGACAGGTCTGTGTCTGTATAACACTGGGGTATAGTACTGGTGGAGACAGGTCTGTTTCTGTATAACACTGGGGTACAGTACTGGTGGGGACAGGTCTGTCACTGTATAACAATGGGGTACAGTACTGGTGGGGACGGGTCTGTCACTATATAACACTGGGGTACAGTACTGGTGGGGACGGGTCTGTCACTGTATAACACTGGAGTATAGTACTGCTGGGGTCCGGTCTGTCACTGTATAACAATGGGAAACAGTACTGGTGGGGACTGGTCTGTCACTGTATAACACTGGGGTACAGTAATGGTGGGGACTGGTCTGTCACTGTATAACACTGGGGTACAGTACTGGTGGGGACAGGTCTGTCACTGTTTAACACTGCGGTACAGTATTGGTGGGGATAGGTCTGTCACCGTAAATCACTGAGGTACAGTGCTGGTGTGGATGGCTCTATCTCTGTATATCACTGGGGTACAGTACTTGAAGAAAAAGAGGTCTCTTTCTGTATACGCCAGGGGCACATTATTGTTGGGGACAGGTCTGTCACTATATAACATTGGGGTACAGTACTGGTGGGGACAGTTCTGTCACTTTATAACACTGGGGTACAGTACTGGTGGGGACAGGTTTGTCACTGTATAACACTGGGGTACAGTACTGGTGGGGACAGGTCTGTCACTGTGTAACACTGCGGTACAGCATTGGTTGGGACAGGTCTGTCACTGTATTACACTGGAGTACAGTACTGGTGGGGACGGGTCTGTTACTGTGTTACACTGGGGTACAGTACTGGTGGCGAAGGGTCTGTCACTGTATAACAATGGGGTTGATTGCTGGTGGGGACAGTTGTATCACTGTATAACACTGGGGTACAGTACTGGTGGGGACAGGTCTGTCACTGTATAACACATGGGTTCAGTACTGGTGGGGACAGTTGTATCACTGTACAACACTGGGGTACAGTGCTGGTGTGGATGGGTCAGTCTCTGTATATCACTGGGGTACTTCCTTGAAGGTGTCAGGTCTCTCACTGTATAAGCCTGTTGCACAGTATTGTTGTGGACAGGTCTGTCACTGTGTAACACTGGGGTACAGGACTTGTGAGCACAGGTGCATCACTGTATAACAATGGGATACAGTATTGGTGGGGATCGGTCTGTCACTGTATACCCCCGGGATACAGAACTGGTGCGTACAGGTCTGTCAGTGGGTAACAATGGGGTACAGTACTTATGGGACAGGGCTGTCACTGTATAACACGGGGATACCGTACTGGTGGGGGCAGTTCTGTCACTGTATAACACTGGGGTACAGTACTGGTGGAGACAGGTCTGTCTCTGTATAACACTGGGGTACAGTACTGGTGTGGACAGGTCTGTCACTGTATAACACTGGGGTTCTGTACTGGTTGGGACATGTCTATCAGTGTATAACGTTGGGATACAGTACTAGTGTGGACAGGCCTATCACTTTATAACAATGGGATACAGTACTGGGTTGGATGTGTCTGTCACTGTATAACACTGGGTTACAGTACTGGTGTGGATGGGTCTGTCACTGTATAACACTGGGGTACGGTATTGGTGGGGACAGGTCTGTCAAAGTATAACCCTGGGGTACAGTACTGGGGGGGACACGTCTGTCACTGTATTACACTGGGGTACAGTACTGGTGGGTACGGGTCTGTTACTGTATTACATTGTGGTACAGTACTGGTGGGGACAGGTCTGTCACTGTATAACACTGCAGTACAGTATTGATGGGGATAAGTCTGTCACCGTAAATCACTGGAGTACAGTGCTGGTGTGGATGGCTCTGTCTCTGTATATCACTGGGGTACAGTACTTGAAGAAAAACAGGTCTCTTTCTGTATACGCCAGGGGCACAGTATTGTTGGGGACAGGTCTCTCACGGTATAACATTGGGGTATAGTACTAGTGGGGACAGGTCTGTCACTGTATAACATTGGTGTACAGTACTGGTGGGGACCGTTCTGTCACTTTATAACACTGGGTACAGTACTGGTGGGGACAGGTCTGTCACTGTATAACACTGGGGTACAGTACTGGTGGGGACAGGTCTGTCACTGTATAACACTTGGGTACAGTACTGGTGGGGACGGGTCTGTTACTGTATTACACTGGGGTACAGTACTGGTGGTGAAGGGTCTGTCACGGTATAAAATTGGGGTACAGTACTGGTGGGGACGGGTCTGTTACTGTATAACAGTGGGGTACAGTACTGGTGGGGACAGGTCTATCACTGAATAACACTTGGGTACAGGACTTGTGAGCACAGATGCATCACTGTATAACAATGTGATACAGTACTGGTGGGGACAGGTCTGTCACTGTATAACACTGGGGTACAGTACTGGTGGGGACAGGTCTGTCACTCTATAACACTGGGGTACAGTACTGGTGGGGACAGTTGTATCACTGTATAACACTGGGGTACAATACTGGTGGGGACAGGTCTGTCACTGTATAACACTGGGGTACAGTACTGGTGGGGATAGTTGTATCACTGTATAACAGTGGGGTACAGTGCTGGTGTGGATGGGTCTGTCTCTGTATATCACTGGGGTACTTCCTTGAAGGTGACAGGTCTCTCACTGTATAAGCCTGTTGCACAGTATCGTTGTGGACAGGTCTGTCACTGTATAACACTGGGGTACAGGACTTGTGAGCACAGGTGCATCACTGTATAACAATGGGATACAGTATTGGTGGGGATAGGTCTGTCACTGTATATCACCGGGATACAGAACTGGTGCGTACCGGTCTGTCAGTGGGTAACAATGGGGTACAGTTCTTATGGGACAGGGCTGTCACTGTATAACAATTGGATACCGTAATGGTGGGGGCAGTTCTGTCACTGTACATCACTTGGGTACAGTACTGGTGGGGGCAGTCTGTCACTGTATAACACTGGGGTACAGTACTGGTGGAGACAGGTCTGTTTCTGTATAACACTGGGCTACAGTACTGGTGTGGACAGGTCTGTCACTGTATAACACTGGGGTTCTGTACTGGTGGGGACATGTCTATCAGTGTATAACAATGGGAAACAGTACTGGTGTGGACTGGTCTGTCACTGTATAACACTGGGGTACAGTAATGGTGGGGACTGGTCTGTCACTGTATAACACTGGGGTACAGTACTGGTGGGGACAGGTCTGTCACTCTATAACACTGCGGTACAGTACTGGTGGGGACAGCTCTGTCACTGTATAACACTGCGGTACAGTATTGGTGGGGATAAGTCTGTCTCCGTAAATCACTGGGGTACAGTGCAGGTGTGGATGGCTCTGTCTCTGTATATCACTGGGGTACAGTACTTGAAGAAAAATAGGTCTCTTTCTGTATACGCCAGGGGCACATTATTGTTGGGGACAGGTCTGTCACTGTATAACATTGGTGTACGGTACTGGTGGGGACAGTTCTGTCACTTTATAACACTGGGGTACAGTACTGGTGGGGACAGGTCTGTCACTGTAAAACACTGGGGTACAGTACTGGTGGGGACAGGTCTGTCACTGTATAACACTGCGGTACAGTATTGGTTGGGACAGGTCTGTCACTGTATAACACTGGGGTTCAGTACTGGTGGAGACAGGTCTGTCACTGTATAACACAGGGGTACAGTACTTATGGGGACAGGGCTGTCACTGTAAAACACGGGGGTATAGTACTGGTGGGGACGGGTTTGTCACTGTATAACACCGGGGTTCAGTACTTGTGGAGATATGTCTGTCACTGTATAACACTGGGGTACAGTACTTATGGGGACAGGTCTGTCACTGTATAAAACTGGGGTACAGAACTGGTAGGGACAGGTCTGTTACTGTATAACACTGGGGTACAGTACTGGTGGGGACAGGTCTGTCACTGTATAACACTGGGGTACAGTACTGGTGGGGACAGGTCTGTCACTGTATAACACTGGGGTACAGTACTGGTGGGGACAGGTCTGTCACTGTATAACACTGGGGTACAGTACTGGTAGAGACGGGTCTGTTACTGTATAACACTGAGGTACAGGACTGGTGGGAACAGGTCTGTCACTGTATAACACTGGGGTACAGTACTGGTGGGGACAGGTCTCTCACTGTATAACACTGGTGAACAGTACTGGCGGGGACAGGTCTGTCACTGTATAACACTGGGGTACAGGACTTGTGAGCACAGGTGCATCGCTGTATAAAAAAGGGATACAGTATTGGTGGGGATAGGTCTGTCACTGTATATCACCGGGATACAGAACTGGTGCGTACAGTTCTGTCATTGTGTAACAATGGGGTACAGTACTTATGGGACAGGGCTGTCACTGTATAACAAGGGGATACCGTACTGGTGGGGGCAGTTCTGTCACTGTATATCACTGGGGTACAGTACTGGTGGGGGCAGGTCTGTCACTGTATAACACTGGGGTACAGTACTGGTGGGGACAGGTCTGTCACTGTATAACAAGGGGATACCGTACTGGTGGGGGCAGTTCTGTCATTGTCTATCACTGGGGTACAGTACTGGTGGGGGCAGGTCTGTCACTGTATAACACTGGGGTACAGTACTGGTGGAGACAGGTCTGTCACTGTATAACACTGGGGTACAGTACTGCTGGGGACAGGGCTGTTACTGTAAAACACGGGGGTATAGTACTGGTGGGGACGGGTTTGTCACTGTATAACACTGGGGTACAGTACTGGTGGGGACAGGTCTGTCACTGTATAACACTGGGGTACAGTACTGGTGAGGACGGGTCTGTCACTGTATAACACTGGGGTACAGTACTGGTGGAGACAGGTCTGTTTCTGTATAACACTGGGCTACAGTACTGGTGTGGACAGGTCTGTCACTGTATAACACTGGGGTTCTGTACTGGTGGGGACATGTCTATCAGTGTATAACAATGGGAAACAGTACTGGTGTGGACTGGTCTGTCACTGTATAACACTGGGGTACAGTAATGGTGGGGACTGGTCTGTCACTGTATAACACTGGGGTACAGTACTGGTGGGGACAGGTCTGTCACTCTATAACACTGCGGTACAGTACTGGTGGGGACAGCTCTGTCACTGTATAACACTGCGGTACAGTATTGGTGGGGATAAGTCTGTCTCCGTAAATCACTGGGGTACAGTGCAGGTGTGGATGGCTCTGTCTCTGTATATCACTGGGGTACAGTACTTGAAGAAAAATAGGTCTCTTTCTGTATACGCCAGGGGCACATTATTGTTGGGGACAGGTCTGTCACTGTATAACATTGGTGTACGGTACTGGTGGGGACAGTTCTGTCACTTTATAACACTGGGGTACAGTACTGGTGGGGACAGGTCTGTCACTGTAAAACACTGGGGTACAGTACTGGTGGGGACAGGTCTGTCACTGTATAACACTGCGGTACAGTATTGGTTGGGACAGGTCTGTCACTGTATAACACTGGGGTTCAGTACTGGTGGAGACAGGTCTGTCACTGTATAACACAGGGGTACAGTACTTATGGGGACAGGGCTGTCACTGTAAAACACGGGGGTATAGTACTGGTGGGGACGGGTTTGTCACTGTATAACACCGGGGTTCAGTACTTGTGGAGATATGTCTGTCACTGTATAACACTGGGGTACAGTACTTATGGGGACAGGTCTGTCACTGTATAAAACTGGGGTACAGAACTGGTAGGGACAGGTCTGTTACTGTATAACACTGGGGTACAGTACTGGTGGGGACAGGTCTGTCACTGTATAACACTGGGGTACAGTACTGGTGGGGACAGGTCTGTCACTGTATAACACTGGGGTACAGTACTGGTGGGGACAGGTCTGTCACTGTATAACACTGGGGTACAGTACTGGTAGAGACGGGTCTGTTACTGTATAACACTGAGGTACAGGACTGGTGGGAACAGGTCTGTCACTGTATAACACTGGGGTACAGTACTGGTGGGGACAGGTCTCTCACTGTATAACACTGGTGAACAGTACTGGCGGGGACAGGTCTGTCACTGTATAACACTGGGGTACAGGACTTGTGAGCACAGGTGCATCGCTGTATAAAAAAGGGATACAGTATTGGTGGGGATAGGTCTGTCACTGTATATCACCGGGATACAGAACTGGTGCGTACAGTTCTGTCATTGTGTAACAATGGGGTACAGTACTTATGGGACAGGGCTGTCACTGTATAACAAGGGGATACCGTACTGGTGGGGGCAGTTCTGTCACTGTATATCACTGGGGTACAGTACTGGTGGGGGCAGGTCTGTCACTGTATAACACTGGGGTACAGTACTGGTGGGGACAGGTCTGTCACTGTATAACAAGGGGATACCGTACTGGTGGGGGCAGTTCTGTCATTGTCTATCACTGGGGTACAGTACTGGTGGGGGCAGGTCTGTCACTGTATAACACTGGGGTACAGTACTGGTGGAGACAGGTCTGTCACTGTATAACACTGGGGTACAGTACTGCTGGGGACAGGGCTGTTACTGTAAAACACGGGGGTATAGTACTGGTGGGGACGGGTTTGTCACTGTATAACACTGGGGTACAGTACTGGTGGGGACAGGTCTGTCACTGTATAACACTGGGGTACAGTACTGGTGGGGATGGGTCTGTCACTGTATAACACTGGGATACAGTACTGGTGGGGACAGGTCTGTCGCTGTATAACACTGGTGAACAGTACTGGTGGGGACAGCTCTGTCACTGTATAACACTGGTGAACAGTACTGGTGGGGACAGGTCTGTCACTGTATAACACTGGGGTACAGTACTGGTGGAGACAGGTCGGTCACTGTATAACACTGGGGCACTGTACTGGTGTGGACAAGTCTGTCACTGTATAACACTGGGGTACCATACTTATGGGGACAGGGCTGTCACTGTATAACACTGGGGTACAGTGCTGGTGTGGATGGGTCAGTCTCTGTATATCACTGGGGTACTTCCTTGAAGGGGACAGGTCTCTCACTGTATAACACTGGGGTACAGTACCGGTGGAGACAGGTCTGTCATTGTATTACACTGGGGTACAGTACTAGTGTGAAAGGGTCTGTCACTGTATAACACTGGGGTACAGTACTGGTGGGGACAGGTCTGTCACTGTATAACACTGGGGTACAGTACTAGTGGGGATGAGTCTTTCACTGTATAACACTGGGATACAGTACTGGTGGGGACAGGTCTGTCACTGTATAACACTGGGGTACAGTACTGGTGGGGACAGATCTGTCAATGTATAACACTGGGGTACAGTACTCCTGGGGACAGGTCTGTCACTGTATAACACTGGGGTACAGTACTGGTGGGGACAGTTGTATCACTGTATAACACTGGGGTACAGTACTGGTGGAGACAGGTCTGTCACTGTATAACACTGGGGCACTGTACTGGTGTGGACAGGTCTGTCACTGTATAACACTGGGGTACCATACTTATGGGGACAGGGCTGTCACTGTATAACACTGGGGTACAGTGCTGGTGTGGATGGGTCAGTCTCTGTATATCACTGGGGTACAGTCCTTGAAGGTGACAGGTCTCTCTCTGTAAAAGCCTGGGACACAGTATTGTTGTGGACAGGTCTGTCACTGTATAACACTGGGGTACAGGACTTGTGAGCACAGGTGCATCACTGTATAACAATGGGATACAGTACTGGTGGGGACAGGTCTGTCACTGTGTAACACTGGGGTCCAGTACTGGTGGGGACAGGTCTGTCACTGTATAACACTGGGGTACAGTACTGGTGGGGACAGGTCTGTCACTGTATATCACCGGGATATAGAACTGGTGCCTACAGGTCTGTCAGTGGGTAACAATGGGGTTCAGTACTTATGGGACAGGGCTGTCACTGTATAACAAGGGGATACCGTACTGGTGTGGGCAATTCTGTCACTGTATATCACTGGGGTACAGTACTGGTGGGGGCAGGTCTGTCACTGTATAACACGGGGGTACAGTATTGGTGGGGACAGGTCTGTCAAAGTATAACTCTGGTGTACAGTACTGGGGGGGACAGGTCTGTCACTGTATAAAACTGAGGGACAGTTCTGTTGGCGATAGGTCTGTCACTGTATAACACTGGGTTTCAGTACTGGTGGGGACGGGTCTGTCACTCTGTAACACTGGGGTACAGTAATGGTGGGGACAAAACTGTCATTGTATAACACTGGGGTACAGTACTGGTGGGGACACGTCTGTCACTGTGTAACACCGGGTTTCAGTACTTGTGGGGATATGTCTGTAACTGTATAACACTGGGTTTCAATACTGGTGGGGACAGGTCTGTCACTGTATAACACTGGGGTACAGTAATGGTGGGGACTGGTCTGTCACTGTATAACACTGGGGTACAGTACTGGTGGGGACAGCTCTGTCACTCTATAACACTGCGGTACAGTACTGGTGGGGACTGGTCTGTCACTGTATAACACTGCAGTACAATATTGGTGGGGATAAGTCTGTCGCCGTAAATCACTGGGGTACAGTGCTGGTGTGGATGGCTCTGTCTCTGTATATCACTGGGGTACAGTGCTTGAAGAAAAACAGGTCTCTTTCTGTATACGCCAGGGGCACAGTATTGTTGGGGACAGGTCTGTCACGGTATAACATTGGGGTACAGTACTGGTGGGGACAGGTCTGTCACTGTATAACACTGGAATAAAGTATTGGTGGGGACAGGTCTGTCACTGTATAACGCTGGGGTGCAGTACTGGTGGGACGGGTCTGTTACTGTATAACACTGGGGTACAGGACTGGTGGGGACAGGTCTGTCACTGTATAACACTGGGGTAAAGTATTGGTGGGGACAGGTCTGTCACTGTATAACACTATGGTACAGTACTGGTGGGGACAATTGTATCACTGTATAACACTGGGGTGCAGTACTGGTGGAGACAGGTCTGTCACTGTATAACACTGGGGTAATGTACTGGTGGAGACTGGTCTGTCATCTTATAACATTGGGGTACTGTACTGGTGGAGACAGGTCTGTCACTGTATAACACTGGGGTACAGTACTGGTGTGTACAGGTCTGTCACTGTATAACACTGGGGTACTGTACTGGTGGAGACAGGTTTGTCACTGTATAACATTGGGGTACTGTACTGGTGGGGACAGGTCTGTCACTGTATAACACTGGGGTAATGTACTGGTGGAGACAGGTCTGTCACCTTATAACATTGGGGTACTGTACTGGTGGAGACAGGTCTGTCACTGTATAACACTGGGGTACAGTACTGGTGTGGACAGGTCTGTCACTGTATAACACTGGGGTACAGTACTTATGGGGAAGGGCTGTCACTGTAAAACACGGGGGTATAGTACTGGTGGGGACGGGTTTGTCACTGTATAACACCGGGGTTCAGTACTTGTGGAGATATTTCTGTCACTGTATAACACTGGGTTTCAGTACTGGTAGGGACAGGTCTGTCACTGTATAACACTGGGGTTCTGTACTGGTGGGGACATGTCTATCAGTGTATAACAATGGGTTACAGTACTAGTGTGGACAGGCCTGTCACTGTATGCAGATGGGATACAGTAGTGGTGTGGATGGGTCTGCCACTGTATACAACTGGGTTACAGTACTGGTGGGGACAGGTCTGTCACTGTATAACACAGGGTTTCAGTACTGATGGGGGCAAGTCTGTCACTGTATATCACAGGGTTTCACTACTTGTGGGGCTATGTCTGTCACTGTATAACACTGGGTTTCAATACTGGTGGGGACAAGTCTGTCACTGTATAACACTGGGGTACAGTACTGGTGGGGACATGTCTATCAGTGTATAACAATTGGATACAGTACTGGTGGGGACAGGTCTGTCACTGTATAACACAGGGGTACAGTACTGGTGGGGACAGGTCTGCCACTGTATAACGCTGGGGTACAGTACTGGTGGGGACAGGTCGGTCACTGTATAACACTGGGGTACTGTACTGGTGGGGACAGGTCTGTCACTGTATAACACTGGGGTAATGTACTGGTGGAGACAGGTCTGTCACCTTATAACATTGGGATACTGTACTGGTGGAGACAGGTCTGTCACTGTATAACACTTGGGTACAGTACTGGTGTGGACAGGTCTGTCACTGTATAACACTGGGGTAAAGTACTTATGGGGACAGGGCTGTCACTGTAAAACACGGGGGTATAGTACTGGTGGGGACGGGTTTGTCACTGTATAACACCGGGGTTCAGTACTTGTGGAGATATTTCTGTCACTGTATAACACTGGGTTTCAGTACTGGTGGGGACAGGTCTGTCACTTTATAACACTGCGGTAGAATACTGATAGGGACAGTTGTATCACTGTGTAACACTGGGGTACAGTCCTGGTGTGGATGGGTCTGTCTCTGTATTTCACTGGGGTACAGTACTTGAAGGGGACAGGTCTGTCACTGTATAACACTAGGGTACAGGATTTGTGAGCACAGGTGCATCACTGTATAACAATGGGATACAGTATTGGTGTGGACAGGTCTGTCACTGTATAACACTGGAGTACAGAACTGGTGTGGACAGGTCTGTCACTGTATAACACTAGGGTACAGGATTTGTGAGCACAGGTGCATCACTGTATAACAGTGGGATACAGTATTGGTGTGGACAGGTCTGTCACTGTATAACACTGGGGTACAGAACTGGTAGGGACGGGTCTGTTACTGTATAACACTGAGGTACAGGACTGGTGGGGACAGGTCTGTCACTGTATAACACTGGGGTACAGTACTGGTGGGGACAGGTCAGTCACTGTATAACACTGGGGTACAGTATTGGTGGGGACAGATCTGACACTGTATAACACTAGGGTAAAGGACTTGTGAGCACAGGTGCATCACTGTATAACAATGGGATAGAGTACTGGTGGGGACAGGTCTGACTCTGTATAACACTGGGGTACAGTACTGGTGGGGACAGGTCTGTCGCTGTATAACACTGGTGAACAGTACTGGCGGGGACAGTTCTGTCACTGTATAACACTGGGGTACAGTACAGGTGGGGACAGGTCTGTCACTGTATAACACTGGGGTACAGTACTGGTGGGGACAAGTCTGTCAGTGTATAACTCTGGGGTATAGTACTGTTGGGGACAGTTGTATCACTGTATAACACTGGAGTACAGTACTGGTGGGAACATGTCTGTCACTGTATAACACTGGGGTACAGTGCTGGTGTGGATGGGTCTGTCTCTGTATATCACTGGGGTACAGTCCTTGAAGGGGACAGGTCTGTCACTGTATAACACTGGGGTACAGGACCTGTGAGCACAGGTGCATCACTGTATAAAAAAGGGATACAGTATTGGTGGGGATAGGTCTGTCACTGTATTTCACCGGGATACAGAACTGGTGCGTACAGTTCTGTCAGTGTGTAACAATGGGGTACAGTACTTATGGGACAGGGCTGTCACTGTATAACAAGGGGATACCGTACTGGTGGGGGCAGTTCTGTCACTGTATATCACTGGGGTACAGTACTGGTGGGGGCAGGTCTGTCACTGTATAACACTGGGGTTCAGTACTGGTGGAGACAGGTCTGTCACTGTATAACACTGGGGTACAGTACTGGTGTGGACAGGTCTGTCACTGTATAACACTGGGGTACAGTACTGGTGGGGATGGGTCTGTCACTGTATAACACTGGGGTTCAGTAGTTGTGGAGATATGTCTGTCACTGTATAATACTGGGTTTCAGTACTGGTGGGGACAGGTCTGTCACTGTATAACACTGGGGTACAGTACTGGTGTGGATGGATCTGTCACTGTATAACACTGTGGTACAGTACTGGTGGGGACAGGTCAGTCACTGTATAACACTGCGGTACAGTACTGGTGGGGACTGGTCTGTCACTGTATAACACTGGGGTACGGTATTGGTGGGGACAGGTCTGTCAAACTATAGCACTGGGGTACAGTACTGGGGGTGACAGGTCTGTCACTGTATAAAACTGGGGTACAGTACTGTTGGGGATTGGTCTTTCGCTGTATAACACTGGGTTTCAGTAGTGGTGGGGACTGGACTGTCACTGTACAACACCGGGGTTCAGTACTTGTGGGGATATGTCTGTAACTGTATTATAATGGAATACAGTACTGGTGGGGACTCGTGTGTCACTGTATTACACTGGTGTACAGTAATGCTGGGGACTGGTCTGTCACTGTATAACACTGGGGTACAGTTTTGGTGGGGACAGGTCTGTCACTGTATAACAAAGCGGTACAGTACTGGTGGGGATAGGTCTGTCACTGTAAATCAGTGGGGTACAGTGCTGGTGTGAATGGCTCTGTCTCTGTATATCACTGGGTTCAGTACTTGAAGGGGACAGGTCTCTTTCAGTATAAGCCTTTGGCACAGTATTGGTGGGGACTGGTTTGTCACTGTATAACAGTGGGGTACAGGGCTGTTGTGGATGGGTCTGTCTCTGTATATCACTGGGGTACAGTCCTTGAGGGGGACAGGTCTCTCACTGTATAAGCCTGTTGCACAGTATTGTTGTGGACAGGTCTGTCACTGTTTAACACTGGGGTACAGGACTTGTGAGCACAGGTGCATCACTGTATAACAATGGGACGCAGTATTGGTGGGGATAGGTCTGTCACTGTATATCACCGGGATACAGAACTGGTGCGTACCGGTCTGTCAGTGGGTAACAATGGGGTACAGTACTTATGGGACAGGGCTGTCACTGTATAACAAGGGGATACCATACTGGTGGGGGCAATTCTGTCACTGTATATTACTGGCGTACAGTTCTGGTGGGGGCAGGTCAGTCACTGTTTAACACTGGGGTACAGTACTGGTGGAGACAGGTCTGTCACTGTATAACACTGGGGTACAGTACAGGTGTGGACAGGTCTGTCCCTGTATAACACTGGGGTGCAGTACTTATGGTGACAGGGCTGTCACTGTAAAACACGGGGGGTATAGTACTGGTGGGGACGGGTCTGTCACTGTATAACACCGCGGTTCAGTACTTATGGAGATATGTCTGTCACTGTAAAACACTGGTTTTCAGTACTGGTGGGGACAGGTCTGTCATTGTATAACCCTGGGGTGCAGTACTGGTGGGGACATGTCTATCAGTGTATAACACTGGGGTACAGTACTGGTGAGGACTGGTCTGTCACTGTATAACATTGGGGTACAGTAAGGGTGGGGACTGATCTGTCACTGTATAATGCTGGGGTACAATACAGGTGGGGACAGGTCTGTCTCTGTATTACAATGGGATACAGTAATGGTGGGGACAAGTCTGTCACTGTATAACACTGGGGTACAGTACTAGTGGGGACAAGTCTATCACTTTATAACACTGGGGTACAGTACAGGTGGGGCAGGTCTGTCACAGTATAACACTGGGGTACAGTACTGGTGGGGCAGGTCTGTCACTGTATAACACTGGGGTACAGTACTGGTGGGGACAGGTCTATCAGTGTATAACAATGGGTTACAGTACTAGTGTGGACAGGTCTGTCACTGTACAACACTGGGATACAGTACTGGTGTGGATGGGTCTGTCACTGTATAACACTGGGGTACAGTACTGGTGTGGATGGGTCTGTCACTGTATAACACTGGGGTACAGTACTGGTGGGGACAGGTCTGTCACTGTATAACACTGGGGTACAGTACTGGTAGGGACAGGTCTGTCACTGTATAACACTGGGGTACAGTACTGGTGGGGACAGGTCAGTCACTGTATAACACTGGTGTACAGTACTGGTGGGGACAGGTCTGTCACTGTATAACACTGGATGTCAGTACTGGTGGGGACAGGTCTGTCACTGTATAACACTGGGGTACAGTACTGGTAGGGACGGGTCTGTTACTGTATAACACTGGGGTACAGTACTGGTAGGGACAGGTCTGTCACTGTATAACAGTGGGGTACAGTGCTGGTGTGGATGGGTCTGTCTCTGTATATCACTGGGGTACTTCCTTGAAGGTGACAGGTCTCTCACTGTATGAGCCTGGTGCACAGTATTGTTGTGGACAGGTCTGTCACTGTATAACACAGCGGTACAGTACTGGTGGGGACAGGTCTATCACTGTATAACACTGCGGTACAGTAATGGTGGGGACAGGTCTGTTACTGTATCACACGGGTACAGTACTGGTGGGGACAGGTCTGTCACTGTATAACACTGGGGTACAGTACTGGTGGGGACAGGTCTGTCACTGTATAACACTGGGATACAGTACTGGTGGAGACAGGTCTGTCACTGTATAACACTGGGGTACAGTACTGGTGGAGACAGGTCTGTCACTGTATAACACTGGGGTACAGTAATGCTGGGGACAGGTCAATCACTGTATAACACTGGGGTACAGTAATGGTGGGGACAGGTCTGTCACTGTATAACACTGGGGTACAGTAATGG
This sequence comes from Carcharodon carcharias, assembly GCF_017639515.1. Classification (NCBI taxonomy): domain Eukaryota; kingdom Metazoa; phylum Chordata; class Chondrichthyes; order Lamniformes; family Lamnidae; genus Carcharodon; species Carcharodon carcharias. Next base: position 622,192 of record NW_024470768.1, read on the forward strand.
TGGGGATGGGTCTGTCACTATATAACACTGGGGTACAGTACTGGTGGGGACAGGTCTGTCACTGTATAACACTGGGGTACAGTAATGGTGGGGATGGGTCTGTCACTGTATATCACTGGGGTACAGTACTGGTGGGGACAGGTCTGTCACTGTATAACACTGGGGTACAGTAATGGTGGGGATGGGTCTGTCACTGTATAACACTGGGGTACAGTACTGGTGGGGACAGGTCTATCACTGTATAAAACTGTGTTTCAGTACTTGTGGGGATAGGTCTGTCACTGTATAACACTGGGTTACAGTACAGGTGGGGACAAGTCTGTCACTGTATAACACTGTGGTACAGTAATGGTGGGGATAGGTCTGTCACCGTAAATCAGTGGGGTACAGTGCTGGTGTGGATGGGTCTGTCTGTGTATATCACTGGGGTACAGTCCTTGAAGGGGACAGGTCTCTCTCTGTAAAAGCCTGGGACACAGTATTGGTGGGGACAGGTATATCACTGTATAACACTGGGGTACAGGACTCGTGAGCACAGGTGTATCACTGTATAACAATGGGATACAGTATTGGTGGGGACAATTCTATCACTGTATAACACTGTGGTACAGTACTGGTAGGGACAGGTCTGTCACTTTATAACACTGGTGTATAGGACTTGTGGGGACAGGTCTGTCACTGTATAACACTGGGGTACAGTATTGATAGGGACAGTTGTATCACTGTATAACACTGGGGTACAGTCCTGGTGTGGATGGGTCTGTCTCTGTAAAACACTGGGGTACAGTACTGGTGGGGACAGGTCTGTCACTAAAACACTGGGGTACAGTACTCTAGGGACAGGTCTGTCAGTGTATAACAATGGGATACAGTACTGGTGGGGACTGGTCTGTCACTGTATAACACTGGGGTACAGTAATGGTGGGGACTGGTCTGTCACTGTATAACACTGCGGTACAGTGCTGGTGGGGATTGGGTCTGTCACTGTATAACACTGTGGTACAGTACTGGTGGGGACAGGTTTGTCACTGTATAACACCGTGGTACAGTAATGGTGGGGATAGGTCTGTCACCGTAAATCAGTGGGGTACAGTGCTGGTGTGCATGGGTCTGTCTGTGTATATCACTGGGGTACAGTCCTTGAAGGGGACAGGTATCTCTCTGTAAAAGCCTGGTGCACTGTATTGGTGGAGACAGGTCTATCACTGTATAACACTGGGGTACTGAACTCGTGAGCACAGGTGCATCACTGTATAACAATGGGATACAGTACTGGTGGGGACAATTCTATCACTGTATAACATTGGGGTACACTACTCGGGGGTGGGGGGCAGGTCTGTCACTGTATAACACTGGGTTACAGTACTGGTGGGGACAGGTCTGTCACTGTATCATACTGGGGTACAGTACTGGTGGGGACAGGTCTGTCACTGTATAACACTGGGTTACAGTACTGGTGGGGACAGGTCTGTCACTGTATAACACTGGGGTACAGTACTGGTGGGGACAGGTCTGTCACTGTATAACACTGGGGTGCAGTACTGGTGGGGACAGGTCTGTCACTGTATAGCACTGGGGTACAGTACTGGTGGGCACAAGTCTGTCACTGTATAACACTGGGGTACAGTAATGGTGGGGACAGGTCTGTCACTGCAAAACACCGCAGCTCAGTACCTGTGTGGAAAGGGCTGTCCCTGTATAACTCTACGGTTAAAACTGGTGTGAACAGGAGTTTCACTGTAAACCACTGCGGTACAGTGCTGGTGGGGATTGATCTTTCACTGTATAATATTGGGGTACAATACTGGTGAGGACAGGTCTGTCAGTGTATAATAATGGGATAGAGTTCTGGCCGGGACAGGTCTGTCACGATATAACACTGGGATACAGTACTGGTGGTGATGGGTCATTCACTGTATCTCATTGGGGTAGGGAGCTGGTGGGGATGGGTCTGTCACTGTATAACACTGGGGTACAGTAATGCTGGGGACTGGTCTGTCACTGTATAACACTATGGTACAGTACTGGTGGGGACAGGTCTGTCACTGTATAACACTGGGTTACAGTAATGGTGGGGACAGGTCAGTCACTGTATAACACTGTGGTACAGTAATGGTGGGGATAGGTCTGTCACCGTAAATCACTGGGGTACAGTGCTGGTGTGGATGGGTCTGTCTGTGTATAACACTTGGGTACAGTATTGGTGGGGACAGGTCTCTCACTGTATAACACTGGGGTACAGGACTCGTGAGCACAGGTGCATCACTGTATAATAATGGGATACAGTACTGGTGGGGACAATTCTATCACTGTATAACACTGTGGTACAGTACTGGTAGGGACAGGTCTGTCACTTTATAACACTGGTGTACAGTAGGGGTGTGAACATTTCTGTCACTGTATAACACTGGGGTACAGTACTGGTGGGGTCAGGTCTGTCACTGTATAACACTGGGGTACAGTATTGGTGGGGACAGGTCTGTCACTGTATAAAACTGGGTTTCAGTACTTGTGAGGATAGGTCTGTCACTGTATAACACTGGGTTACAGGACTGGTGTGGACATTTCTGTCACTGTATAACACTGGGGTACAGTAATGGTGGGGACAGGTCTGTCACTGTATAACACTGGGGTACAGTACCGCGGGGGGGGACAGGTCTGTCACTGTATAACACTGGGGTACAGTACTGGTGGGGACAGGTCTGTCACTGTATAAAACTGGGTTTCAGTACTTGTGGGGATAGATCTGTCACTGTATAACACTGGGTTACAGTACTGGTGGGGACAGGTCTGTCACTGTATAACACTGTGGTACAGTAATGGTGGGGATAGGTCTGTCACCGTAAATCAGTGGGGTACAGTGCTGGTGTGGATGGGTCTGTCTGTGTATATCACTGGGGTACAGTCCTTGAAGGGGACAGGTCTCTCTCTGTAAAAGCCTGGGACACTGTATTGGTGGGGACAGGTCTATCACTGTATAACACTGGGGTACAGGACTCGTGAGCACAGGTGTATCACTGTATAACAATGGGATACAGTACTGGTGGGGACAATTCTATCACTGTATAACACTGTGGTACAGTACTGGTTGGGACAGGTCTGTCACTTTATAACACTGGTGTACAGGACTGGTGGGGACAGGTCTGTCACTGTATAACACTGCGGTACAGTATTGATAGGGACAGTTGTATCACTGTATAACACTGGGGTACAGTCCTGGTGTGGATGGGTCTGTCTCTGTAAAACACTGGTGTACAGTACTGGTGGGGACAGGTCTGTAACTGTAAAACACTGGGGTACAGTACTCTAGGGACAGGTCTGTCAGTGTATAACAATGGGAAACAGTACTGGTGGGGACTGGTCTGTCACTGTATAACACTGGGGTACAGTAATGGTGGGGACTGGTCTGTCACTGTATAACACTGTGGTACAGTACTGGTGGGGACAGGTCTGCCACTGTATAACACTGCGGTACAGTACTGGTGGGGATTGGGTCTGTCACTGTATAACACTGGGATACAGTACTGGTGGGGACAGGTCATTCACTGTATAACACTGGGGTACAGTACTGGTGGGGACAGGTCTGTCACTGTATAACACTATGGTACAGGACTTGTGAGCAAAGGTGCATCACTGTATCACAATGGGATACAGTACTGAGGGGGACAATTTTGTCATTGTATAACATTGGGGTACACTACTCGGGGGGGAGGCAGGTCTGTCACTGTATAACAATGGGTTACAGTACTGGTGGGGACAGGTCTGTCACTGTATAACACTGGGTTACAGTACTGGTGGGGACAGGTCTGTCACTGTATAGCACTGGGGTACAGTACTGGTGGGCACAAGTCTGTCACTGTATAACACTGGGGTACACTACTGGTGGGGACAGGTCTGTCACTGTATAACATTGGGTTACAGTACTGGTGGGGACAGGTCTGTCACTGTATAGCACTGGGGTACAGTACTGGTGGGCACAAGTCTGTCACTGTATAACACTGGGGTACAGTAATGGTGGGGACAGGTTTGTCACTGCAAAACACCGCAGCTCAGTACCTGTGTGGAAAGGGCTGTACCTTTATAACTCTACGGTTCAGAACTGGTGGGAACAGGAGTTTCACTGTAAACCACTGCGGTACAGTGCTGGTGGGGATTGATCTTTCACTGTATAATATTGGGGTACAATACTGGTGAGGACAGGTCTGTCAGTGTATAATAATGGGATAGAGTTCTGGCCGGGACAGGTCTGTCACGATATAACACTGGGATACAGTACTGGTGGTGATGGGTCATTCACTGTATCTCATTGGGGTAGGGAGCTGGTGGGGATGGGTCTGTCACTGTATAACACTGGGGTACAGTAATGCTGGGGACTGGTCTGTCACTGTATAACACTATGGTACAGTACTGGTGGGGACAGGTCTGTCACTGTATAACACTGGGGTACGGTACTGGTGGGGACAGGTCTGTCACTGTATAACACTGGGTTACAGTAATGGTGGGGACAGGTCAGTCACTGTATAACACTGTGGTACAGTAATGGTGGGGATAGGTCTGTCACCGTAAATCACTGGGGTACAGTGCTGGTGTGGATGGGTCTGTCTGTGTATAACACTTGGGTATAGTATTGGTGGGGACAGGTCTCTCACTGTATAACACTGGGGTACAGGACTCGTGAGCACAGGTGCATCACTGTATAATAATGGGATACAGTACTGGTGGGGACAATTCTATCACTGTATAACACTGTGGTACAGTACTGGTAGGGACAGGTCTGTCACTTTATAACACTGGTGTACAGTAGGGGTGTGGACATTTCTGTCACTGTATAACACTGGGGTACAGTACTGGTGGGGTCAGGTCTGTCACTGTATAACACTGGGGTACAGTATTGGTGGGGACAGGTCTGTCACTGTATAAAACTGGGTTTCAGTACTTGTGAGGATAGGTCTGTCACTGTATAACACTGGGTTACAGGACTGGTGTGGACATTTCTGTCACTGTATAACACTGGGGTACAGTAATGGTGGGGACAGGTCTGTCACTGTATAACACTGGGGTACAGTACCGCGGGGGGGGGACAGGTCTGTCACTGTATAACACTGGGGTACAGTACTGGTGGGGACAGGTCTGTCACTGTATAAAACTGGGTTTCAGTACTTGTGGGGATAGATCTGTCACTGTATAACACTGGGTTACAGTACTGGTGGGGACAGGTCTGTCACTGTATAACACTGTGGTACAGTAATGGTGGGGATAGGTCTGTCACCGTAAATCAGTGGGGTACAGTGCTGGTGTGGATGGGTCTGTCTGTGTATATCACTGGGGTACAGTCCTTGAAGGGGACAGGTCTCTCTCTGTAAAAGCCTGGGACACTGTATTGGTGGGGACAGGTCTATCACTGTATAACACTGGGGTACAGGACTCGTGAGCACAGGTGTATCACTGTATAACAATGGGATACAGTACTGGTGGGGACAATTCTATCACTGTATAACACTGTGGTACAGTACTGGTAGGGACAGGTCTGTCACTTTATAACACTGGTGTACAGGACTGGTGGGGACAGGTCTGTCACTGTATAACACTGCGGTACAGTATTGATAGGGACAGTTGTATCACTGTATAACACTGGGGTACAGTCCTGGTGTGGATGGGTCTGTCTCTGTAAAACACTGGTGTACAGTACTGGTGGGGACAGGTCTGTAACTGTAAAACACTGGGGTACAGTACTCTAGGGACAGGTCTGTCAGTGTATAACAATGGGAAACAGTACTGGTGGGGACTGGTCTGTCACTGTATAACACTGGGGTACAGTAATGGTGGGGACTGGTCTGTCACTGTATAACACTGTTGTACAGTACTGGTGGGGACAGGTCTGCCACTGTATAACACTGCGGTACAGTACTGGTGGGGATTGGGTCTGTCACTGTATAACACTGGGATACAGTACTGGTGGGGACAGGTCATTCACTGTATAACACTGGGGTACAGTACTGGTGGGGACAGGTCTGTCACTGTATAACACTATGGTACAGGACTTGTGAGCAAAGGTGCATCACTGTATCACAATGGGATACAGTACTGAGGGGGACAATTTTGTCATTGTATAACATTGGGGTACACTACTCGGGGGGGGAGGCAGGTCTGTCACTGTATAACAATGGGTTACAGTACTGGTGGGGACAGGTCTGTCACTGTATAACACTGGGTTACAGTACTGGTGGGGACAGGTCTGTCACTGTATAGCACTGGGGTACAGTACTGGTGGGCACAAGTCTGTCACTGTATAACACTGGGGTACACTACTGGTGGGGACAGGTCTGTCACTGTATAACATTGGGTTACAGTACTGGTGGGGACAGGTCTGTCACTGTATAGCACTGGGGTACAGTACTGGTGGGCACAAGTCTGTCACTGTATAACACTGGGGTACAGTAATGGTGGGGACAGGTCTGTCACTGCAAAACACCGCAGCTCAGTACCTGTGTGGAAAGGGCTGTACCTTTATAACTCTACGGTTCAGAACTGGTGGGAACAGGAGTTTCACTGTAAACCACTGCGGTACAGTGCTGGTGGGGATTGATCTTTCACTGTATAATATTGGGGTACAATACTGGTGAGGACAGGTCTGTCAGTGTATAATAATGGGATAGAGTTCTGGCCGGGACAGGTCTGTCATGATATAACACTGGGATACAGTACTGGTGGTGACGGGTCATTCACTGTATCTCATTGGGGTAGGGAGCTGGTGGGGATGGTTCTGTCACTGTATAACACTGGGGTACAGTAATGCTGGGGACTGGCCTGTCACTGTATAACACTGGGGTACAGTAATGCTGGGGACTGGTCTGTCACTGTATAACACTATGGTACAGTACTGGTGGGGACAGGTCTGTCACTGTATAACACTGCAGTACAGTACTGGTTGGGACAGGTCAGTCACTGTATAACACTGTGGTACAGAAATGGTGGGGATAGGTCTGTCACCGTAAATCACTGGGGTACAGTGCTGGTGTGGATGGATCTGTCTGTGTATATCCCTGGGGTACAGTCCTTGAAGGGGACAGGTCTCTCTCTGTAAAAGCCTGGAGCACTGTATTGGTGGGGACAGGTCTATCACTGTATAACACTGGGGTACAGGACTCGTGAGCACAGGTGTATCACTGTATAACAATGGGATACAGTACTGGTGGGGACAATTCTGTCACTGTGTAACACTGGGATACAGTACTGGTGTGGACATTAATGTCACTGTATAACATTGGGTTACAGTAATGGTGGGGACAGGTCAGTCACTGTATAACACTGTGGTACAGTAATGGTGGGGATAGGTCTGTCACCGTAAATCACTGGGGTACAGTGCTGGTGTGGATGGGTCTGTCTGTGTATAACACTTGGGTACAGTATTGGTGGGGACAGGTCTATCACTGTATAACACTGGGGTACAGTACTGGTGTGGACAGGTCTGTCACTGTATAACACTGGGGTACAGTACTGGTGGGGACAGGTCTGTCACTGTATAACACTGGGGTACAGTACTGGTGGGGACAGGTCTGTCACTGTATAACACTGGGGTACAGTACTGGTGGGGACAGGTCTGTCACTGTATAACACTGGGGTACAGTACTGGTGCTGACGGCTCTGTCACTGTGTAACACTGGGGTACAGTACTGGTGGGGACGAAGCTGCCCCTGTATAACACTGGGGTACAGTACTGGTGTGGACAGGTCTGTCACTGTATAACACTGGGTCACAGTACTGTTGGGGACAGGTCTCTCACTGTATAACACTCGGGTACAGTAGTGGTGTGGATGGATCTGTCACTGTATAACACTGGGGTACCATACTGGGGTGTATGGATCTGTCGCTGTATCACACTATGGTACAGTACTGGTGGGGATAGGTCTGTCACTGTATAACACTGGGTACAGTACTGGTGGGGATAGGTCTGTCATTGTATAACACTGGGGTACATTACTGGTGGGGACAGGTCTGCCTGTGTATAAGAATGGGATATAGGACTGGTGCGGACTGGTCTGTCACTCTCTAAAACTGGGGTACAGTACTGGTGGGGACAGGTCTGTCACTGTATAACACTGGGATACCGTACTGGTGGGGACAGGTCTGTCACTGTATAACACTGGGGTGCAGTACTGGTGGGGACAGGTCTGTCACTGTATAACACTGGGGTACAGTACTGGTGGGGACAGGTCTGTCAGTGTATAACACTGGGGCACAGTACTGTTGGGGATAGGTCTGTTACTGTATAACACTCGGGTACAGTAGTGGTGTGGATGGATCTGTCGCTGCATAACACTATGGTACAGTACTGGTGGGGATATACAGTACTGGTGGGGATAGGTCTGTCACTGTATAACACTGGGGTACAGTACTGGTGCGGTCAGGACTGTCACTGTATAACACGGGGTATTTACTGGTGGGGACAGGTCTGTCACTGTATAACACTGGGGTACTGTATTGGTGGGGACAGGTCTGTCACTGTATAACACTGGGGTACAGTACTGGTGGGGACAGGTCTGTCACTGTATAAAACTGGGGCACAGTACTGGTGTGGATTGGACTGTCACTGTATTGCATTGGGGTACAGTGCTGGTTGGGACAGTTCTGTCACTGTATAACACTGGGGTACTGTATTGGTGGGGACAGCTCTGTCACTGTATAACACTGGGGTACAGTACTGGTGGGGACAGGTCTGTCACTGTATAACATTATGATACTTTACTAGTGGGGACAGATCTGTATCTGTATAACGCTGGGGCACAGTACTGGTGGGGACTGCTCTTTCACTGTATAACACTGGGGTACAGTACTGGTGGGGACAGGTCTGTTACTGTATAATAATGGGATTCAGTACTGGTGGGGAAGAATCTGCCCCTGTATAACACTGGGGTACAGTACTGGTGGGGACGAATCTGCCCCTGTATAACCATGGGATACAGTACTGGTGGGGACTTCTCTGTCACTGTATGTCACTGGGGTACAGTACTGGTGGGGAAGGGTCTGTCACTGTTTAACACTGGGATACAGTACTGGTGCGGGCAGCTCTGTCACTTAATAACACTGGGGTACAGTACTGGTGTGGACAGGTCTGACACTGTATAACACTGGGGTACCGTACTGGTGGGGACAGATCTGTCACTGTATAACACTGGGGTACAGTACTGGTGGGAACTGGTCTGTCACTGTATAACACTGGGCTATAGTACTGGTGGGGACAGGTCTGCCACTGTATAATAATGGGATTCAGTACTGGTGGGGACGAATCTGCCCCTGTATAACGCTGGGGTACGATACTGGTGGGGACAGGTCTGTCACTGTATAACACTGGGGTACAGTACTGATGGGGACAGGTCTGTCACTGTATGATAATGGGATTCAGTACTGGTGGGGATGAATCTGCCCCTGTATAACACTGGGGTACAGTACTGGTGGGGACAGGTCTGTCGCTGTATGATAATGGGATTCAGTACTGGTGGGGATGAATCTGCCCCTGTATAACACTGGGGTCCAATACTGGTGGGGACAGGTATGACATTGTATAAAACTGGGGAACATTACTGGTTGGGACAGGTCTGTCACTGTATAACACTGGGGTACATTACTGCTGGGGACAGTTCTGCCAGTGTATAACACTGGGGTACAGAACTGGTGGGGACAGGTCTGTCAGTGTATAACACTGGGGTACAGTACTGTTGGGGACAGGACAGTCAATGTATAACAATGTATTACAGCAGTGGTTGGGACAGTTCTGTCACTGTATACCACTGGAGTGCAGTACTGTTGGGGAGTGTTTTGTCACTGTATAACACTGGGGTACAGTGCTGGTGGGTACAAGTCTGTCACTGTATAACACTGGGGTACAGTGCTGGTGGGTACAAGTCTGTCACTGTATAACACTGGGGTACAGTACTGGTGGGGACAAGCCTGTCGCTGAATAACACTGGGATACAGTACTGGTGGGGACAGGTCTGTCACTGTATAACCCTGGGGTGCAGTACTAGTGGGGACAGGTCTGTCACTGTATAACGCTGGGGCACAGTACTGGTGGGGACGAATCTGCCCCTGTATAACTCTGGGGTACAGTACTGGTGGGGACAGGTCTGTCACTCTATAACACTGGGGCACAGTACTGGTGGGGACGAATCTGCCCCTGTATAACTCTGGGGTACAGTACTGGTGGGGACAGTTCTTCACTGTGTAACACTGGGGTACAGTACTGGTGGGGACATGTCTGTCACTGTTTAACACTGGGGTACAGTACTGGTGGGGACAGGTCTGTCACTGTGTAACAGTGGCGTACAGTACTGGTGGGGACGGGTCTGTCACTGTATAACACTGCGGTACAGTACTGGTGGGGACAGATCTGTCACTGTATAAAAATGGGGTACAGTACTGGTTGGGACAGGTCTGTCACTCTATAACACTGAGGTACAGTACTGGTTGGGACAGGTCTGTGACTCTATAACACTGAGGTACAGTACTGGTGGGGACAGGTCTGTCAGTGTATAACCTTGGGGTACAGTACTGGTGAGGACAGGTCTGTCAGTGTATAAAACTGGGGTACAGTAACGGTGGGGACAGGTCAGTCAATGTATCACACTGGGGTACAGTACTTGTGGGGACAGGTCAGTCACTGTATAACACTGGGGTACAGTACTGGTGGGGACAGGTCTGTCACTGTATAACACCTGGGTACAGTACTGGTTCGGGACAGGTCTGTCACAGTATAACATTGGGGTACAGTACTGGTGTGGACACGTCTGTCACTGTATAACAATGGGGTACAGTTCTGGTGGGGACAGGTCTGTCACTGTATAACACTGGGGTACAGTACTGGTGGGGACTGGTCTGTCACTGTGTAACACTGGGGTAGAGTACTGTTGGGGATAGGTCTGTGACTGTATAACACCTGGGTACAGTACTGGTGGGGACAGGTCTGTCACTGTATAACACTGGGGTACAGTACTGTTGGGGACAGCTCTGTCACTGTATAACACCGGGGTTCAGTATTGGTGGGGACTGGTCTGTCACTATATAACACCAGGGTACAGTGCTGCTGGGGACAGGTCTGTCTCTGTAAAACACTGCGGTACAGTACTGGTGGGGACAGGTCTGTCACTGTTGAATACTGTGGTACAGTACTGGTTGGGCAGGTCTGTCACTGTATAACACTGGGGTACAGTACTGGGGGGGACAGGTCTGTCACTGTATAACACTGGGGTACAGTACTGGTGGGGACAGTTCTGTCATTGTATAACACTGGGGTACAGTACTGGTGGGGATAGGTCTGTCACTGTATAACACTGGGGTACAGTACTGGTGGGGACAGGTCTGTCACTGGAAAACAATGGGATACAGTACAGGTGCGGACAGGTCTGTCACTGTATAACTCTTTGGTACAGTACTGGCGTGGACACCTTTGTCACTGTATAACACTGGGGTGCAGTACTGGTGGGGACAGGTCTGTCACTATATAACACTGGGGTCCAATACTGGTGGGGGCAGGTCTGTCATTGTATAAAACTGGGGAACAGTACTGGTTGGGACAGGTCTGTCACTGTATAACACTGGGGTCCAATACTGGTGGGGACAGGTCTGTCATTGTATAAAACTGGGGAACAGTACTGGTTGGGACAGGTCTGTCACTGTATAACACTGGGGTACAGTACTGGTGAGTGCGGGTCTGTCACTGTATAACACTGGGGTACAGTACTGGTGGGGACAGGTCTGTCACTGTATAACACTGGGGTACATTACTGCTGGGGACAGTTCTGCCAGTGTATAACACTGGGGTACAGAACTGGTGGGGACAGGTCTGTCAGTGTATAACACTGGGGTGCAGAACTGGTGGGGACAGCTCTGTCTGTGTATAACACTGGGGTACAGTACTGGTGGGGACAGGTCTGTCAGTGTATAACACTGGGGTACAGTACTGTTGGGGACAGGTCAGTCAATGTATAACAATGTATTACAGCAGTGGTTGGGACAGTTCTGTCACTGTATACCACTGGAGTGCAGTACTGTTGGGGAGTGTTTTGTCACTGTATAACACTGGGGTACAGTGCTGGTGGGTACAAGTCTGTCAATGTATAACACTGGGGTACAGTACTGTTGGGGACGGGTCTGTCACTCTCTAAAACTGGGGTACAGTACTGGTGGGGACAGGTCTGTCACTGTATAACACTGGGGTACAGTACTGGTGGAGACAGGTCTGTCACTGTATAACACTGGGGTACAGTACTGGTGGGGACAGGTCTGTCACTGTATAACACTGGGGTACAGTACTGGTGGGGACAGGTCTGTCACTGTATAACACTGGGGTACAGTACTGGTGGGGACAGGCCTGTTGCTGAATAACACTGGGATACAGTACTGGTGGGGACAGGACTGTCAATGTATAACACTGGGGTACAGTACTTGTGGGGACAGGAATGTCACTGTATAACACTGGGGTACAGTACTGGTTGGGATAGGTCTGTCACTGTATAACCCTGGGGTGCAGTACTAGTGGGGACAGGTCTGTCACTGTATAACGCTGGGGCACAGTACTGGTGGGGACGAATCTGCCCCTGTATAACTCTGGGGTACAGTACTGATGGGGACAGTTCTTCACTGTGTAACACTGGGGTACAGTACTGGTGGGGACATGTCTGTCACTGTTTAACACTGGGGTACAGTACTGGTGGGGACAGGTCTGTCACTGTGTAACACTGGCGTACAGTACTGGTGGGGACGGGTCTGTCACTGTATAACACTGCGGTACAGTACTGGTGGGGACAGATCTGTCACTGTATGAAACTGGGGTACAGTACTGGATGGGACAGGTCTGTCACTCTATAACACTGAGGTACAGTACTGGTTGGGACAGGTCTGTGACTCTATAACACTGAGGTACAGTACTGGTGGGGACAGGTCTGTCAGTGTATAACCTTGGGGTACAGTACTGGTGAGGACAGGTCTGTCAGTGTATAAAACTGGGGTACAGTACCGGTGGGGACAGGTCAGTCACTGTATAACACTGGGGTACAGTACTGGTGGGGACAGGTCTGTCACTGTATAACACTGGGGTACAGTACTGGTTCGGGACAGGTCTGTCACTGTATAACATTGGGGTACAGTACTGGTGTGGACACGTCTGTCACTGTATAACAATGGGGTACAGTACTGGTGGGGACTGGTCTGTCACTGTGTAACACTGGGGTAGAGTACTGTTGGGGATAGGTCTGTGACTGTATAACACCTGGGTACAGTACTGGTGGGGACAGGTCTGTCACTGTATAACACTGGGGTATAGTACTGTTGGGGACAGCTCTGTCACTGTATAACACCGGGGTTCAGTACTGGTGGGGACTGGTCTGTCACTATATAACACCAGGGTACAGTGCTGCTGGGGACAGGTCTGTCTCTGTAAAACACTGCGGTACAGTACTGGTGGGGACAGGTCTGTCGCTATATAACACTGGGTTACAGTACTGGTGGGGACAGGTCTATCAATGTCTAACAATGGGATACAGTTCTGGTGGTGACAGGTCAGTCATTGTATAACACTGGTGTACAGTAATGGTGTGGACAGGTCTGTCACTGTATAACACTGGGGTACAGTTCTCGTCGGGACAGGTCTGTCAGTGTAAAACAGTTGGATACAGTACTGGTGGAGACGGGTCTGTCACTATATAACACTGGGGTACAGTACTGGTGGGGATAGGTCTGTCACTGTATAACACTGGGGAATAGTACTGGTGGGGACAGGTCTGTCACTGTATAACACTGGGGTATGGTACTGGTGGGAACTGGTCCGCCACTGTATAACACAGGGGTACAGTACTGGTGGGGACAGGTATGTTTCTGTTTAAAACTGGGGTATAGCGCTATTAGGGATGTGTCAGTCTCTGTATAACACTTGGATACAGAACTGGTGCGTACAGGTCTGTCAGTGTGTAACGATGGGGTACTGTCCTTGTTGGGACAGGTCTGTCACTGTATATCACTGGGGTACAGAACTGGTGGGGACAGGTCTGTCGGTGTATAACACTGGGATACAGAACTGGTGCGTATAGGTCTGTCACTGTATAACACTGGGGTACAGTACTGGTGGGGACAGGTCTGTCACTGTATATCACTGGGGTACAGAACTGGTGGGGACAGGTCTGTCGGTGTATAACACTGGGGTACAGTACTGGTGCGTATAGGTCTGTCACTGTATAACACTGGGATACAGAACTGGTGGGGACAGGTCTGTCACTGTATAACACTGGGGTACAGTACTGGTGGGGACAGGTCTGTCACTGTATAACACTGGGGTACATTATTGGTGGGGACAGGTCTGTCACTGTATAACACTGGGGTACAGTACTGGTGGGGACAGGTCTGTCACTGTATAACACTGGGGTACAGTACTGGTGGGGACAGGTATGTTACTGTTTAAAACTGCGGTATAGCGCTATTAGGGATGTGTCAGTCTCTGTATAACACTTGGATACAGAACTGGTGCGTACAGGTCTGTCAGTGTGTAACGATGGGGTACTGTCCTTGTTGGGACAGGTCTGTCACTGTATATCACTGGGGTACAGAACTGGTGGGGACAGGTCTGTCGGTGTATAACACTGGGATACAGAACTGGTGCGTATAGGTCTGTCACTGTATAACACTGGGGTACAGTACTGGTGGGGACAGGTCTGTCACTGTATATCACTGGGGTACAGAACTGGTGGGGACAGGTCTGTCGGTGTATAACACTGGGGTACAGTACTGGTGCGTATAGGTCTGTCACTGTATAACACTGGGATACAGAACTGGTCTGGACAGGTCTGTCACTGTATAACACTGGGGTACAGTACTGGTGGGGACAGGTCTGTCACTGTATAACACTGGGGTACATTATTGGTGGGGACAGGTCTGTCACTGTATAACACTGGGGTACAGTACTGGTGGGGACAGGTCTGTCACTGTATAACACTGGGGTACAGTACTGTTGGGGACAGGTCTGTCACTGTATAACACTGGGGTACAGTACTGGTGGGGACAGGTCTGTCACTGTATAACACTGGGGTACAGTACTGGTGGGGACGGGTCTGTCGCTGTATAACACTGGGGTACAGTACTGGTGGGGACAGGTCTGTCAGTGTATAACACGGGGGTACAGTACTGGTGGGGACAGGTCTGTCACTGTATAACATTGGGGTATAGCACTGGTGAGGACACATCTGTAACTGTATGACACTGGGGTGCAGTACTGGTGGGGACAGGTCTGTCACTGTATAACACTGGGATACAGAACTGGTGGGGACAGGTCTGTCACTGTATAACACTGGGGTACAGTACTGGTGGGGACAGGTCTGTCACTGTATAAAACTGGGGTACATTATTGGTGGGGACAGGTCTGTCAGTGAATAACACTGGGGTACAGTAGTGGTCAGGACAGCTCTGTCAATGTACAACACTCGGGTGCAGTACTGATGGGGACAGGTCTGTCGCTGTATAACACTGGGGTACATTACTGGTGGGGACATGTCTGTCACTGTATAACACTGGGGTACCGTACTGGTGGGGGGGCGTCTGTCACTGTATAACACTGGGGTACAGTACTGGTGGGGGTGCGTCTGTCACTGTATAACAGTGGGATGCAGTACTGGTTGGGACACATCTGTCACTGTATAACACTGGGGTACGGTACTTGTAGGGACAGGTCTGTTGCTGTATAACAGTGGGGTACAGTATTGGTGGGGACATGTCTGTCACTGTATAACACTGGGGTACAGTACTGGTGGAGTCAGGTCGGTCACTGTATAACACTGGGGTAAAGTACTGGTGCGTACAGGTCCGTCACTGTATAACACAGGGGTACAGTACTGGTGGAGTCAGGTCGGTCACTGTATAACACTGGGGTAAAGTACTGGTGCGTACAGGTCTGTCACTGTGTAACAATGGGGTACAGTACTAGTTGGTTTAGGGCTGTCACTGTATAAGTAGGCAGTACAGTACTGGTGTGGACAGGACTGTCAGTGTATAACAATGGGGTACAGTACTGGTGGGGACACGTCTGTCAGTTTATAACACTGGGTTACAGTACTGTTGCGGACAGGTCTGTCACTGTTTAACACTGGGGTACAGTCCTGTTGCGGACACGTCTGTCACTTGTTGGGACTGGGCTCTCACGGTATAAAATACGGTACAGAACTCGTGGGAACAGGTCTGTCACCGTAAACCACTGTGGTATAGTACTGGTGGGGATGGACCTGTCACTGTATAACTTTGGGGTACAATACTGGTGTGGACAGGTATATCACTGCATATCACTGAGGTACAATAATGGTTGGGACAGGTCTGTCACTAACACTGGAGTACAGTACTGGTAGGGACAGGTCTGTCACTGTATAACACTGGGGTATAGTACTGGTGGGGACAGGGCTGTCCCTGCATATCACTGATGTACAGTGCTGGTGTGGATGTTTCTGTCTGTGTATATCACTGGGGTACAATATTTGAAGTGGACAGGTCTGTCACTATATAAAACTGGGTCACAGTACTGGTAGGGACAGGTCTGTCACTGTATAACACTGGAGTACAGTACTGGTAGGGACAGGACTGTCACTGTATAACACTGGGGTACAGTACTGGTGGGGACAGGTCTGTCACTCTATAACACTGGGGTACAGTACTGGTGGGGACAGGTCTATCAATGTATAACACTGGGATACAGTTCTGGTGGTGACAGGTCAGTCATTGTATAACACTGGTGTACAGTACTGGTGTGGACAGTTCTGCCACTGTATAACACTGGGGTACAGTACTGGTGGGGATAGGTCTGTCACTGTATAACACTGGGGTATAGTACTGGTGGGGACAGGTCTGTCAGTGTGTAATACTGGGGTACAGTACTGGTGGGGACAGGTATGTCACTGTATAAAACTGGGGTATAGCGCTATTAGGGATGTGTCAGTCTCTGTATAACACTTGGATACAGAACTGGTGCGTACAGGTCTGTCAGTGTGTAACAATGGGGTACTGTCCTTGTTGGGACAGGTCTGTCACTGTATATCACTGGGGTACAGAACTGGTGGGGACAGCTCTGTCAGTGTATAACAATAGGATACAGAACTGGTGGGAACAGGAGGTCTGTCACTTTATACCACTAGGGTACAGTAGTGGTGGGGACAGGTCTGTCACTGTATAACAATGGGGTAAAGTTCTGGTGGGGACAGGTCTGTCACTGTGTAACACGGGGGTACAGTACTTGGAGGGGCAGGTCTGTCACTGCATAACACTGGGGTACACTACTTGTGGGGACGGTCTGTCACTGTATAACAATGGGATACAGTACTCGTGGGGACAGGTCTGTCACTGTATAACACTTTGGTACAGTAGTGGTCGGGACAGTTCTGTCACTGTATAACACTGGGGTACATTACTGGTGTGGTCAGGTCTGTCAGTGTATAACACTGGGGTACAGTACTTTTGGGGACAGGTCAGTCAATGTATAACAATGTATTACAGTAGTGGTCGGGACAGTTCTGTCACTGTATAACACTGGGGTGCAGTACTGTTGGGGAGTGGTTTGTCACTGTATAACACTAGGGTACAGAGCTGGTGGGTACAATCTGTCAACGTATAACACTGGGGTACATAACTGGTGGGGACAGGTCTGTCAGTGTATAACACTGGGGTACTGTACTTTTGGGGACAGGTCAGTCAATGTATAACAATGTATTACAGTAGTGGTCGGGACAGTTCTGTCACTGTATAACACTGGGGTGCAGTACTGTTGGGGAGTGGTTTGTCACTGTATAACACTACGGTACAGTACTGGTGAGCACAGGTCTGTCACTATAGTACACTGGCTTACAGTACTGGTGAGGACAGGTCTGTCACTGTATAACACTGGGGTACAATATTGGTGGGTATGGATCTGTCGCTGTATAACACTGGAGTACAGTACTGGTGGGGACGTGTCTGTCACTGTATAACACTGGGGTACAGTACTGGTGGGGACGTGTCTGTCACTGTATAACAGTGAGGTACAGTACTGGTGGGGACATGTCTGTCACTGTATAACACTGGGGTACAGTACTGGTGTGGATGGGTCTGTCTGTGTATATCACTGGGGTAAAGTACCTGTGGAAACATGTCTGTCACAGTTTAAAACAGGGGAACAGTACTTTTGGGGACGCATCAGTCACTGTATAACACTGGGTTACAGTACTGGTTGGGACAGGTCTGTCACTGTACAACAGTGGGGTACAGTACTGGTGGGGACAGATCTGTCACTGTATAACACTGTGGTACAGTACTGGTGAGGACGGGTCTGTCACTGTATAACACTGGGGTACAGTACTGGTGGGGACGGGTCTGTCACTGAATAACAGTGGGGTACAGTACTGGTGGGGACAGACCTGTCACTGTATAACACTGTGGTACAGTACTGGGGAGGCCGGGTCTGTCAATGTATAACACTGGGGTACAGTACTGGTGCGGACAGGTCTGTCAGTGTATAACATGGGGTACAGTACTGGTGGGGAAAGGTCTGTCACTGTATAACACTGGGGTACAGTACTGGTGGGGACAGGTCTGTCGCTGTATAACACTGGGGTACAGTACTGATGGGGACAGGTCTGTCTCTGTATAACACTGGGGTACAGTACTGGTGGGGACGGGTAGTCACTGTATAACACTGGGGTACAGTTCTGGTGGGGACATGTCCGTCACTGTGTAACACGGGGGTACAGTACTTGTAGGGGCAGGTCTGTTACTGCATAACACTGGGGTACGATACTTGTGGGGACGGGTCTGTCACTGTATAAACATTGGTGTACAATATTGGTGGGTATGGATCTGTCGGTGTATAACACTGGAGTACAGTACTAGTGGGGACGGGTCTGTCACTGTATAACACTGAGGTACAGTACTGGTGGGGACGTGTCTGACACTGTATAACACTGGGATACAGTACTGGTGAAGACAGGTCTGTCACTGTATAAACACTGGTGTACAATATTGGTGGGTATGGATCTGTACCTGTGTAACACAGGGGTACAGTACTTGTGGGGACGTGTCTGTCTGTGTATACCACTGGGGTACAGTACCGGTGGGGACAGGTCTGTCACTGTATAACACTGTGGTAAAGTACTGGTGGAGACAGGTCTGTCACTGTATAACACTGGGAAACAGTACTGCTGGGGACTGGTCAGTCACTGTACATAACACTTGGATACAGAACTGGTGCGTACAGTCTGTCAGTGTGTTACAATGGGGTACACTACTAGTTGGGATAGGGCTGTCACTGTGTGATAGTGCTGTGCATTACTGGTGTGGACGGGTCTGTCACTGTATAACACTTGGGTACAGTACTGGTGAGGACAGTTCTGTCACTGTATAACACTGGGGTACAGTACTGGTTGGGACAGGTCTGTCACTGTATAACACTGGGGTACAGTAATCGTGGGGACAGTTCTGTCATGGCATAATACTGGGGTACAGTACTGGTAAGGCCGGGTCTGTCACTGTTTAACACTGGGGTACAGTACTGGTGGGGACAGCTCTGTCACTGTATAACACTGGGGAACAGTACTGGTGGGGACAGGTCTGTCAATGTATAACACTGGGGTACAGTACTGGTGGGGACAGGTCTGTCAGTGTATAACACTGGGGTACAGTACTGGTGGGGACAGGTCTGTCGCTGTATAACACTGGGGTACAGTACTGATGGGGACAGGTCTGTCTCTGTATAACAATGGGCTACAGTACTGGTTGGGACCGGTCTGTCACTGTATAACACTGGGGTACAGTACTGGTGGGGACGGGTAGTCACTGTTTAATACTGGGGGACAGTTCTGGTGGGGACATGTCTGTCACTGTGTAACACGGGGGTACAGTACTTGTAGGGGCAGGTCTGTTACTGCATAACACTAGGGTACGATACTTGTGGGGACGGGTCTGTCACTGTACAACTCTACGGTACAGTACTGGTGAGCACAGGTCTGTCACTATATAACACTGGGTTACAGTACTGGTGAGGACGGGTCTGTCACTGTATAACACTTGGGTACAGTGCTGGTGAGGACAGTTCTGTCACTGTATAACACTGGGGTACAGTACTGGTGGGGACAGGTCTGTCACTGTATAACACAGGGGTACAATACTGGTGGGGACAGATCTGTCACTGTATAACACTGGGGTACAGTACTGGTGAGTGCAGGTCTGTCACTGTATAACACTGGGGTACAGTACTGGTGGGGACAGGTCTGTCACTGTATAACACTGGGGTACCGTACTGGTGGGGACAGGTCTGTCACTGTATAACACTGGGGTACAGTACTGGTGGGGACTGGTCTGTCAGTGTATAACATGGGGTACAGTACTGGTGGGGACAGGTCTGTCACTGTATAACACTGGGGTACAGTACTGGTGGGGACTGGTCTGTCAGTGTATAACATGGGGTACAGTACTGGTGGGGACTGGTCTGTCAGTGTATAACATGGGGTACAGTACTGGTGGGGACAGGTCTGTCACTGTATAACACTGGGGTACAGTATTGGGGACGACAGGTCTGACGCTGCATAACACTGGGGTACAGTACTGGTGGGGACAGGTCTGTCTCTGTATAACAATGGGCTACAGTACTGGTGGAGACCGGTCTGTCACTGTATAACACTGGGGTACAGTTCTGCTGGGGACATTTCTGTCACTGTGTAACACTGGGGTACAGTACTTGTAGGGGCAGGTCTGTCACTGTACAACACTACGGTGCAGTACTGGTGAGCACAGGTCTGTCACTATATAACACTGGGGAACAGTACTGGTGAGGACAGGTCTGTCACTGTATAACACTGGGGTACAGTACTGGTGGGGACAGGTCTGTCACTGTATAACACTGGGGTACAGTACTGGTGGGGACAGGTCTGTCACTATAACACTGGAGTACACTACTTGTGGGGACGGGTCTGTCACTGTACAACACTACGGTACAGTACTGGTGAGCACAGGCTTGTCACCATATAACACTGGATTACAGTACTGGTGAGGACGGGTCTGTCACTGTATAACACTGGGGTACAGTACTAGTGGGGACGGGTCTGTCACTTTATAACACTGAGGTACAGTACTGGTGGGGATAGGTCTGTCACTGTATAACAACGGGGTACATTACTGATGAAGACAGGTCTGTCACCGTATAAACACTGGTGTACAATATTGGTGGTATGGATCTGTAACTGTGTAACACTGGGGTACAGTACTGCTGGGGACGTGTCTGTCACTGTATAACACTGGGGTACAGTACTGGTGTGGATGGGTCTGTCTGTGTATACCCCTGGGGTACAGTACCGGTGGGGACGGTTCTGTCACTGTATAACACTGTGGTAAAGTACTGGTGGAGAGAGGTCTGTCACTGTATAACACTGGGGTACAGTACTGGTGTGGATGGGTCTGTCTGTGTATACAACTGGGGTACAGTACCGGTGGGGACAGGTCTGTCACTGTATAACACTGTGGTAAAGTACTGGTGGAGACAGGTCTGTCACTGTATAACACTGGGGAACAGTACTGTTGGGGACGGGTCAGTCACTGTATAAGACTTGGATACAGAACTGGTGCGTACAGGTAGGTCAAAGTGTAACAATGGGGTACACTACTAGCTGGGATAGGGCTGTCACTGTATAAGTAGGGATTGGACGAGTCTGTCACTGTGTTAAGTGGTGTGCATTACTGGTGGTGACGGGTCTGTCACTGTCTATCACTGGGGTACAGTACTGGTGAGTGCGGGTCTGTCACTGTATAACACTGGGGTACAGTACTGGTGGGGACAGGTCTGTCAGTGTATAACACTGGGGTACCGTACTGGTGGGGACAGGTCTGTCACTGTATAACACTGGGGTACAGTACTGGTGGGGACAGGTCTGTCACTGTATAACTCTGGGGTACAGTAAAGGTGGGGACAGGTCTGTCAGTGTATAACATGGGGTACAGTACTGGTGGGGACAGGTTTGTCACTGTATAACACTGGGTTACAGTACTGGGGGCGACAGGACTGTCGCTGCATAACACTGGGGTACAGTACTGGTGGGGACAGGTCTGTCACGGTATAACACTGGGGTACGGTACTGGTGGAGACATGTCTGTCAGTGTATAACACTGTGGAACAGTACTGTTGGGGACGGGTCAGTCACTGTATAAGACTTGGATACAGAACTGGTGCGTACAGGTCGGTCAAAGTGCAACAATGGGTTACACTACTAGTTGGGATAGGGCTGTCACTGTATAAGTAGGGAGTGGACGGGTCTGTCACTGTGTTAAGTGGTGTGCATTACTGGTGGTGACTGGTCTGTCACTGTGTAACACTGGGGTACAGTACTGGTTGGGACAGGTCTGTCACTGTATAACACTGGGGTACAGTACTGGTGGGGACAGATCTGTCACTGTATAACACTGGGGTACAGTACTGGTGAGTGCGGGTCTGTCACTGTATAACACTGGGGTACAGTACTGGTGGGGACAGGTCTGTCACTGTATAACACTGGGGTACGGTACTGGTGGAGACATGTCTGTCAGTGTATAACACTGTGGAACAGTACTGTTGGGGACGGGTCAGTCACTGTATAAGACTTGGATACAGAACTGGTGCGTACAGGTCGGTCAAAGTGCAACAATGGGTTACACTACTAGTTGGGATAGGGCTGTCACTGTATAAGTAGGGAGTGGACGGGTCTGTCACTGTGTTAAGTGGTGTGCATTACTGGTGGTGACTGGTCTGTCACTGTGTAACACTGGGGTACAGTACTGGTTGGGACAGGTCTGTCACTGTATAACACTGGGGTACAGTACTGGTGGGGACAGATCTGTCACTGTATAACACTGGGGTACAGTACTGGTGAGTGCGGGTCTGTCACTGTATAACACTGGGGTACAGTACTGGTGGGGACAGGTCTGTCACTGTATAACACTGGGGTACCGTACTGGTGGGGACAGGTCTGTCACTGTATAACACTGGGGTACAGTACTGGTGGGGACTGGTCTGTCAGTGTATAACATGGGGTACAGTACTGGTGGGGACAGGTCTGTCACTGTATAACACTGGGGTACAGTACTGGTGGGGACTGGTCTGTCAGTGTATAACATGGGGTACAGTACTGGTGGGGACTGGTCTGTCAGTGTATAACATGGGGTACAGTACTGGTGGGGACAGGTCTGTCACTGTATAACACTGGGGTACAGTATTGGGGACGACAGGTCTGACGCTGCATAACACTGGGGTACAGTACTGGTGGGGACAGGTCTGTCTCTGTATAACAATGGGCTACAGTACTGGTGGAGACCGGTCTGTCACTGTATAACACTGGGGTACAGTTCTGCTGGGGACATTTCTGTCACTGTGTAACACTGGGGTACAGTACTTGTAGGGGCAGGTCTGTCACTGTACAACACTACGGTGCAGTACTGGTGAGCACAGGTCTGTCACTATATAACACTGGGGAACAGTACTGGTGAGGACAGGTCTGTCACTGTATAACACTGGGGTACAGTACTGGTGGGGACAGGTCTGTCACTGTATAACACTGGGGTACCGTACTGGTGGGGACAGGTCTGTCACTATAACACTGGAGTACACTACTTGTGGGGACGGGTCTGTCACTGTACAACACTACGGTACAGTACTGGTGAGCACAGGCTTGTCACCATATAACACTGGATTACAGTACTGGTGAGGACGGGTCTGTCACTGTATAACACTGGGGTACAGTACTAGTGGGGACGGGTCTGTCACTTTATAACACTGAGGTACAGTACTGGTGGGGATAGGTCTGTCACTGTATAACAACGGGGTACATTACTGATGAAGACAGGTCTGTCACCGTATAAACACTGGTGTACAATATTGGTGGTATGGATCTGTAACTGTGTAACACTGGGGTACAGTACTGCTGGGGACGTGTCTGTCACTGTATAACACTGGGGTACAGTACTGGTGTGGATGGGTCTGTCTGTGTATACCCCTGGGGTACAGTACCGGTGGGGACGGTTCTGTCACTGTATAACACTGTGGTAAAGTACTGGTGGAGAGAGGTCTGTCACTGTATAACACTGGAGTACAGTACTGGTGTGGATGGGACTGTCTGTGTATACAACTGGGGTACAGTACCGGTGGGGACAGGTCTGTCACTGTATAACACTGTGGTAAAGTACTGGTGGAGACAGGTCTGTCACTGTATAACACTGGGGAACAGTACTGTTGGGGACGGGTCAGTCACTGTATAAGACTTGGATACAGAACTGGTGCGTACAGGTAGGTCAAAGTGTAACAATGGGGTACACTACTAGCTGGGATAGGGCTGTCACTGTATAAGTAGGGATTGGACGAGTCTGTCACTGTGTTAAGTGGTGTGCATTACTGGTGGTGACGGGTCTGTCACTGTCTATCACTGGGGTACAGTACTGGTGAGTGCGGGTCTGTCACTGTATAACACTGGGGTACAGTACTGGTGGGGACAGGTCTGTCAGTGTATAACACTGGGGTACCGTACTGGTGGGGACAGGTCTGTCACTGTATAACACTGGGGTACAGTACTGGTGGGGACAGGTCTGTCACTGTATAACTCTGGGGTACAGTACTGGTGGGGACAGGTCTGTCAGTGTATAACATGGGGTACAGTACTGGTGGGGACAGGTTTGTCACTGTATAACACTGGGTTACAGTACTGGGGGCGACAGGACTGTCGCTGCATAACACTGGGCTACAGTACTAGTGGGGACGGGTCTGTCACTTTATAACACTGAGGTACAGTACTGGTGGGGATAGGTCTGTCACTGTATAACACTGGGGTACATTACTGATGAAGACAGGTCTGTCACTGTATAAACACTGGTGTAAATATTGTTGGTATGGATCTGTAACTGTGTAACACTGGGGTACAGTACTGCTGGGGATGTGTCTGTCACTGTATAACACTGGGGTACAGTACTGGTGTGGATGGGTCTGTCTGTGTATACCACTGGGGTACAGTACCGGTGGGGACGGGTCTGTCACTGTATAACACTGTGGTAAAGTACTGGTGGAGAGAGGTCTGTCACTGTATAACACTGGGGTACAGTACTGGTGTGGATGGGTCTGTCTGTGTATACCACTGGGGTACAGTACCGGTGGGGACAGGTCTGTCACTGTATAACACTGTCGTAAAGTACTGGTGGAGACAGGTCTGTCACTGTATAACACTGGGAAACAGTACTGTTGGGGACGGGTCAGTCACTGTATAAGACTTGGATACACAACTGGTGCGTACAGGTCGGTCAAAGTGTAACAATGGGGTACACTACTAGCTGGGCTAGGGCTGTCACTGTATAAGTAGGGATTGGACGAGTCTGTCACTGTGTTAAGTGGTGTGCATTACTGGTGGTGACGGGTCTGTCACTGTCTAACACTGGGGTACAGTACTGGTGGGGACAAGTCTGTCACTGTATAACTCTGGGGTACAGTACTGGTGGGGACAGGTTTGTCACTGTATAACACTGGGTTACAGTACTGGGGGCGACAGGACTGTCGCTGCATAACACTGGGCTACAGTACTAGTGGGGACGGGTCTGTCACTTTATAACACTGAGGTACAGTACTGGTGGGGATAGGTCTGTCACTGTATAACACTGGGGTACATTACTGATGAAGACAGGTCTGTCACTGTATAAACACTGGTGTAAATATTGTTGGTATGGATCTGTAACTGTGTAACACTGGGGTACAGTACTGCTGGGGATGTGTCTGTCACTGTATAACACTGGGGTACAGTACTGGTGTGGATGGGTCTGTCTGTGTATACCACTGGGGTACAGTACCGGTGGGGACGGGTCTGTCACTGTATAACACTGTGGTAAAGTACTGGTGGAGAGAGGTCTGTCACTGTATAACACTGGGGTACAGTACTGGTGTGGATGGGCCTGTCTGTGTATACCACTGGGGTACAGTACCGGTGGGGACAGGTCTGTCACTGTATAACACTGTCGTAAAGTACTGGTGGAGACAGGTCTGTCACTGTATAACACTGGGAAACAGTACTGTTGGGGACGGGTCAGTCACTGTATAAGACTTGGATACACAACTGGTGCGTACAGGTCGGTCAAAGTGTAACAATGGGGTACACTACTAGCTGGGCTAGGGCTGTCACTGTATAAGTAGGGATTGGACGAGTCTGTCACTGTGTTAAGTGGTGTGCATTACTGGTGGTGACGGGTCTGTCACTGTCTAACACTGGGGTATAGTACTGGTGAGTGCGGGTCTGTCACTGTATAACACTGGGGTACAGTACAGGTGGGGACAGGTCTGTCACTGTATAACACTGGGGTACCGTACTGGTGGGGACAGGTCTGTCACTGTATAACATTGGGGTACAGTACTGGTGGGGACAAGTCTGTCACTGTATAACTCTGGGGTACAGTACTGGTGGGGACAGGTTTGTCAGTGTATAACATGGGGTACAGTACTGGTGGGGACAGGTTTGTCACTGTACAACACTGGGGTACAGTACTGGGGGCGACAGGTCTGTCGCTGCATAACACTGGGGTACAGTACTGGTGGGGACATGTCTGTCTCTGTATAACAATGGGCTACAGTACTGGTGGAGACCGGTCTGTCACTGTATAACACTGGGGTACAGTTCTGCTGGGGACATTTCTGTCACTGTGTAACACTGGGGTACAGTACTTGTAGGGGCAGGTCTGTCACTGTACAACACTACGGTGCAGTACTGGTGAGCACAGGTCTGTCACTATATAACACTGGGTTACAGTACTGGTGAGCACAGGTCTGTCACTGTATAACACTGGGGTACAGTACTGGTGGGGACAGGTCTGTCACTGTATAACACTGGGGTACCGTACTGGTGGGGACAGGTCTGTCACTGTATAACACTGGGGTACAGTACCGGTGGGGACAGGTCTGTCACTGTATAACACTGTGGTAAAGTACTGATGGAGACAGGTCTGTCACTGTATAACACTGGGGAACAGTACTGTTGGGGACTGGTCAGTCATTGTATATAACACTTGGATACAGAACTGGTGCGTACAGTCTGTCAGTGTGTTACAATGGGGTACACTACTATTTGGGATAGGGCTGTCACTGTATAAGTAGGGAGTGGACGGGTCTGTCACTGTCTGATAGTGGTGTACATTACTGGTGTGGATGGGTCTGTCACTGTATAACACTTGGGTACAGTACTGGTGAGGACAGTTCTGTCACTGTATAACACTGGGGTACAGTACTGGTTGGGATAGGTCTGTCACTGTATAACACTAGGGTACAGTAATGGTGGGGACAGGTCTGTCACGGCATAATACTGGGGTACAGTACTGGTGAGGCCGGGTCTGTCACTGTATAACACTGGGGAACAGTACTGGTGCGGACAGGTCTGTCAGTGTATAACATGGGGTACAGTACTGGTGGGGACAGGTCTGTCACTGTATAACACTGGGGTACAGTACTGGTGGGGATAGGTCTGTTGCTGTATAACACTGGGGTACAGTACTGGTGGGGACTGGTAGTCACTGTTTAACACTGGGGTACAGTACTGGTGGGGACATGTCTGTCACTGTGTAACACGGGGGTACAGTACTTGTAGGGGCAGGTCTGTTACTGCATAACACTGGGGTACGATACTTGTGGGGACGGGTCTGTCACTGTACAACTCTACGGTACAGTACTGGTGAGCACAGGTCTGTCACTATATAACACTGGGTTACAGTATTGCTGAGGACGGGACTGTCACTGTATAAACACTGGTGTACAATATTGGTGGGTATGGATCTGTCGCTGTATATCACTGGAGTACAGTACTAGTGGTGACGGGTCTGTCACTGTATAACACGGAGGTACAGTACTGGTGGGGACGTGTCTGACACTGTATAACACTGTGGTAAAGTACTGGTGGGGACAGGTCTGTCACTGTATAACACTGGGGAACAGTACTGTTGGGGACAGGTCAGTCACTGTATATAGCACTTGGATACAGAACTGGTGCGTACAGGTGTGTCAGTGTGTTACAATGGGGTACACTACTAGTTGGGATAGGGCTGTCACTGTATAAGTAGGGAGTGGACGGGTCTGTCACTGTGTGATAGTGGTGTGCATTACTGGTGTGGAAGGGTCTGTCACTGTATAACACTTGGGTACAGTACTGGTGAGGACAGGTCTGTCACTGTATAACACTGGGGAACAGTACTGTTGGGGACGGGTCAGTCACTGTATATAACACTTGGATACAGAACTGGTGCGTACAGGTGTGTCAGTGTGTTACAATGGGGTACACTACCAGTTGGGATAGGGCTGTCACTGTATAAGTAGGGAGTGGACGGGTCTGTCACTGTGTGATAGTGGTGTGCATTACTGGTGTGGAAGGGTCTGTCACTGTATAACACTTGGGTACAGTACTGGTGAGGACAGGTCTGTCACTGTATAACACCGGGGTACAGTAATGGTGGGGACAGGTCTGTCACGGCATAATACTGGGGTACAGTAATTGTGGGGACAGGTCTGTCACTATAACACTGGAGTACACTACTTGTGGGGACGGGTCTGTCACTGTACAACACTACGGTACAGTACTGGTGAGCACAGGCTTGTCACCATATAACACTGGATTACAGTACTGGTGAGGACGGGTCTGTCACTGTATAACACTGGGGTACAGTACTAGTGGGGACGGGTCTGTCACTTTATAACACTGAGGTACAGTACTGGTGGGGATAGGTCTGTCACTGTATAACAACGGGGTACATTACTGATGAAGACAGGTCTGTCACCGTATAAACACTGGTGTACAATATTGGTGGTATGGATCTGTAACTGTGTAACACTGGGGTACAGTACTGCTGGGGACGTGTCTGTCACTGTATAACACTGGGGTACAGTACTGGTGTGGATGGGTCTGTCTGTGTATACCCCTGGGGTACAGTACCGGTGGGGACGGTTCTGTCACTGTATAACACTGTGGTAAAGTACTGGTGGAGAGAGGTCTGTCACTGTATAACACTGGGGTACAGTACTGGTGTGGATGGGTCTGTCTGTGTATACAACTGGGGTACAGTACCGGTGGGGACAGGTCTGTCACTGTATAACACTGTGGTAAAGTACTGGTGGAGACAGGTCTGTCACTGTATAACACTGGGGAACAGTACTGTTGGGGACGGGTCAGTCACTGTATAAGACTTGGATACAGAACTGGTGCGTACAGGTAGGTCAAAGTGTAACAATGGGGTACACTACTAGCTGGGATAGGGCTGTCACTGTATAAGTAGGGATTGGACGAGTCTGTCACTGTGTTAAGTGGTGTGCATTACTGGTGGTGACGGGTCTGTCACTGTCTATCACTGGGGTACAGTACTGGTGAGTGCGGGTCTGTCACTGTATAACACTGGGGTACAGTACTGGTGGGGACAGGTCTGTCAGTGTATAACACTGGGGTACCGTACTGGTGGGGACAGGTCTGTCACTGTATAACACTGGGGTACAGTACTGGTGGGGACAGGTCTGTCACTGTATAACTCTGGGGTACAGTACTGGTGGGGACAGGTCTGTCAGTGTATAACATGGGGTACAGTACTGGTGGGGACAGGTTTGTCACTGTATAACACTGGGTTACAGTACTGGGGGCGACAGGACTGTCGCTGCATAACACTGGGCTACAGTACTAGTGGGGACGGGTCTGTCACTTTATAACACTGAGGTACAGTACTGGTGGGGATAGGTCTGTCACTGTATAACACTGGGGTACATTACTGATGAAGACAGGTCTGTCACTGTATAAACACTGGTGTAAATATTGTTGGTATGGATCTGTAACTGTGTAACACTGGGGTACAGTACTGCTGGGGATGTGTCTGTCACTGTATAACACTGGGGTACAGTACTGGTGTGGATGGGTCTGTCTGTGTATACCACTGGGGTACAGTACCGGTGGGGACGGGTCTGTCACTGTATAACACTGTGGTAAAGTACTGGTGGAGAGAGGTCTGTCACTGTATAACACTGGGGTACAGTACTGGTGTGGATGGGTCTGTCTGTGTATACCACTGGGGTACAGTACCGGTGGGGACAGGTCTGTCACTGTATAACACTGTCGTAAAGTACTGGTGGAGACAGGTCTGTCACTGTATAACACTGGGAAACAGTACTGTTGGGGACGGGTCAGTCACTGTATAAGACTTGGATACACAACTGGTGCGTACAGGTCGGTCAAAGTGTAACAATGGGGTACACTACTAGCTGGGCTAGGGCTGTCACTGTATAAGTAGGGATTGGACGAGTCTGTCACTGTGTTAAGTGGTGTGCATTACTGGTGGTGACGGGTCTGTCACTGTCTAACACTGGGGTATAGTACTGGTGAGTGCGGGTCTGTCACTGTATAACACTGGGGTACAGTACAGGTGGGGACAGGTCTGTCACTGTATAACACTGGGGTACCGTACTGGTGGGGACAGGTCTGTCACTGTATAACATTGGGGTACAGTACTGGTGGGGACAAGTCTGTCACTGTATAACTCTGGGGTACAGTACTGGTGGGGACAGGTTTGTCAGTGTATAACATGGGGTACAGTACTGGTGGGGACAGGTTTGTCACTGTACAACACTGGGGTACAGTACTGGGGGCGACAGGTCTGTCGCTGCATAACACTGGGGTACAGTACTGGTGGGGACATGTCTGTCTCTGTATAACAATGGGCTACAGTACTGGTGGAGACCGGTCTGTCACTGTATAACACTGGGGTACAGTTCTGCTGGGGACATTTCTGTCACTGTGTAACACTGGGGTACAGTACTTGTAGGGGCAGGTCTGTCACTGTACAACACTACGGTGCAGTACTGGTGAGCACAGGTCTGTCACTATATAACACTGGGTTACAGTACTGGTGAGCACAGGTCTGTCACTGTATAACACTGGGGTACAGTACTGGTGGGGACAGGTCTGTCACTGTATAACACTGGGGTACCGTACTGGTGGGGACAGGTCTGTCACTGTATAACACTGGGGTACAGTACCGGTGGGGACAGGTCTGTCACTGTATAACACTGTGGTAAAGTACTGATGGAGACAGGTCTGTCACTGTATAACACTGGGGAACAGTACTGTTGGGGACTGGTCAGTCATTGTATATAACACTTGGATACAGAACTGGTGCGTACAGTCTGTCAGTGTGTTACAATGGGGTACACTACTATTTGGGATAGGGCTGTCACTGTATAAGTAGGGAGTGGACGGGTCTGTCACTGTCTGATAGTGGTGTACATTACTGGTGTGGATGGGTCTGTCACTGTATAACACTTGGGTACAGTACTGGTGAGGACAGTTCTGTCACTGTATAACACTGGGGTACAGTACTGGTTGGGACAGGTCTGTCACTGTATAACACTGGGGTACAGTACTGGTTGGGATAGGTCTGTCACTGTATAACACTAGGGTACAGTAATGGTGGGGACAGGTCTGTCACGGCATAATACTGGGGTACAGTACTGGTGAGGCCGGGTCTGTCACTGTATAACACTGGGGAACAGTACTGGTGCGGACAGGTCTGTCAGTGTATAACATGGGGTACAGTACTGGTGGGGACAGGTCTGTCACTGTATAACACTGGGGTACAGTACTGGTGGGGATAGGTCTGTTGCTGTATAACACTGGGGTACAGTACTGGTGGGGACTGGTAGTCACTGTTTAACACTGGGGTACAGTACTGGTGGGGACATGTCTGTCACTGTGTAACACGGGGGTACAGTACTTGTAGGGGCAGGTCTGTTACTGCATAACACTGGGGTACGATACTTGTGGGGACGGGTCTGTCACTGTACAACTCTACGGTACAGTACTGGTGAGCACAGGTCTGTCACTATATAACACTGGGTTACAGTATTGCTGAGGACGGGACTGTCACTGTATAAACACTGGTGTACAATATTGGTGGGTATGGATCTGTCGCTGTATATCACTGGAGTACAGTACTAGTGGTGACGGGTCTGTCACTGTATAACACGGAGGTACAGTACTGGTGGGGACGTGTCTGACACTGTATAACACTGTGGTAAAGTACTGGTGGGGACAGGTCTGTCACTGTATAACACTGGGGAACAGTACTGTTGGGGACGGGTCAGTCACTGTATATAGCACTTGGATACAGAACTGGTGCGTACAGGTGTGTCAGTGTGTTACAATGGGGTACACTACTAGTTGGGATAGGGCTGTCACTGTATAAGTAGGGAGTGGACGGGTCTGTCACTGTGTGATAGTGGTGTGCATTACTGGTGTGGAAGGGTCTGTCACTGTATAACAC
Source organism: Carcharodon carcharias (assembly GCF_017639515.1). Classification (NCBI taxonomy): domain Eukaryota; kingdom Metazoa; phylum Chordata; class Chondrichthyes; order Lamniformes; family Lamnidae; genus Carcharodon; species Carcharodon carcharias. Next base: position 654,511 of record NW_024470768.1, read on the forward strand.
TTGGGTACAGTACTGGTGAGGACAGGTCTGTCACTGTATAACACTGGGGAACAGTACTGTTGGGGACGGGTCAGTCACTGTATATAACACTTGGATACAGAACTGGTGCGTACAGGTGTGTCAGTGTGTTACAATGGGGTACACTACCAGTTGGGATAGGGCTGTCACTGTATAAGTAGGGAGTGGACGGGTCTGTCACTGTGTGATAGTGGTGTGCATTACTGGTGTGGAAGGGTCTGTCACTGTATAACACTTGGGTACAGTACTGGTGAGGACAGGTCTGTCACTGTATAACACTGGGGTACAGTACTGGTTGGGATAGGTCTGTCACTGTATAACACTAGGGTACAGTAATGGTGGGGACAGGTCTGTCACGGCATAATACTGGGGTACAGTACTGGTGAGGCCGGGTCTGTCACTGTATAACACTGGGGAACAGTACTGGTGCGGACAGGTCTGTCAGTGTATAACATGGGGTACAGTACTGGTGGGGACAGGTCTGTCACTGTATAACACTGGGGTACAGTACTGGTGGGGATAGGTCTGTTGCTGTATAACACTGGGGTACAGTACTGGTGGGGACTGGTAGTCACTGTTTAACACTGGGGTACAGTACTGGTGGGGACATGTCTGTCACTGTGTAACACGGGGGTACAGTACTTGTAGGGGCAGGTCTGTTACTGCATAACACTGGGGTACGATACTTGTGGGGACGGGTCTGTCACTGTACAACTCTACGGTACAGTACTGGTGAGCACAGGTCTGTCACTATATAACACTGGGTTACAGTATTGCTGAGGACGGGACTGTCACTGTATAAACACTGGTGTACAATATTGGTGGGTATGGATCTGTCGCTGTATATCACTGGAGTACAGTACTAGTGGTGACGGGTCTGTCACTGTATAACACGGAGGTACAGTACTGGTGGGGACGTGTCTGACACTGTATAACACTGTGGTAAAGTACTGGTGGGGACAGGTCTGTCACTGTATAACACTGGGGAACAGTACTGTTGGGGACGGGTCAGTCACTGTATATAGCACTTGGATACAGAACTGGTGCGTACAGGTGTGTCAGTGTGTTACAATGGGGTACACTACTAGTTGGGATAGGGCTGTCACTGTATAAGTAGGGAGTGGACGGGTCTGTCACTGTGTGATAGTGGTGTGCATTACTGGTGTGGAAGGGTCTGTCACTGTATAACACTTGGGTACAGTACTGGTGAGGACAGGTCTGTCACTGTATAACACTGGGGAACAGTACTGTTGGGGACGGGTCAGTCACTGTATATAACACTTGGATACAGAACTGGTGCGTACAGGTGTGTCAGTGTGTTACAATGGGGTACACTACCAGTTGGGATAGGGCTGTCACTGTATAAGTAGGGAGTGGACGGGTCTGTCACTGTGTGATAGTGGTGTGCATTACTGGTGTGGAAGGGTCTGTCACTGTATAACACTTGGGTACAGTACTGGTGAGGACAGGTCTGTCACTGTATAACACCGGGGTACAGTAATGGTGGGGACAGGTCTGTCACGGCATAATACTGGGGTACAGTAATTGTGGGGACAGGTCTGTCACGGCATAATACTGGGGTACAGTACTAGTGGGGACGGGTCTGTCACTTTATAACACTGAGGTACAGTACTGGTGAGGATAGGTCTGTCACTGTATAACACTGGGGTACATTACTGGTGAAGACAGGTCTGTCACTGTATAAACTTTGGTGTACAATATTGGTGGTATGGATCTGTAGCTGTGTAACACTGGGGTACAGTACTGGTGTGGATGGGTCTGTCTGTGTATACCCATGGGGTAAAGTACCGGTGGGGACAGGTCTGTCACTGTGTAACACTGTGGTAAAGTACTGGTGGAGACAGGTCTGTCACTGTATAACACTGGGGAACAGTACTGGTGGGGACAGCTCTGTCACTGTATAACACGGGGGTACAGTACTGGTTGGTACAGGTCTGTCACTATATAACACTGGGGAACAGTACTGGTGGGGACAGGTCTGTCAGTGTATAACACTGGGGTACAGTACTGGTGGGGACAGGTATGTCACTGTATAAAACTGGGGTATAGCGCTATTAGGGATGTGTCAGTCTCTGTATAACACTTGGATACAGAACTGGTGCGTACAGGTCTGTCAGTGTGTAACAATGGGGTACTGTCCTTGTTGGGACAGGTCTGTCACTGTACATCACTGGGGTACAGAACTGGTGGGGACAGCTCTGTCAGTGTATAACACTAGGATACAGAACTGGAGGGAACAGGAGGTCTGTCACTTTATACCACTAGGGTACAGTAGTGGTGGGGACAGGTCTGTCTCTGTATAACACTGGGGTAAAGTTCTGGTGGGGACAGGTCTGTCACTGTGTAACACGGGGGTACAGTACTTGGAGGGGCAGGTCTGTCACTGCATAACACTGGGGTACATTACTTGTGGGGACGGGTCTGTCACTGTATAACAATGGGATACAGTACTCGTGGGGACAGGTCTGTCACTGTATAACACTTTGGTACAGTAGTGGTCGGGACAGTTCTGTCACTGTATAACACTGGGGTACATTACTGGTGTGGTCAGGTCTGTCAGTGTATAACACTGGGGTACAATACTGGTGGGGACAGGTCAGTCAATGTATAACAATGTATTACAGTAGTGGTCGGGACAGTTCTGTCACTGTATAACACTGGGGTGCAGTACTGTTGGGGAGTGGTTTGTCACTGTATAACACTAGGGTACAGAGCTGGTGGGTACAATCTGTCAACGTTTAACACTGGGGTACATAACTGGTGGGGACAGGTCTGTCAGTGTATAACACTGGGGTACAGTACTTTTGGGGACAGGTCAGTCAATGTATAACAATGTATTACAGTAGTGGTCGGGACAGTTCTGTCACTGTATAACCCTGGGGTGCAGTACTGTTGGGGAGTGGTTTGTCACTGTATAACACTACGGTACAGTACTGGTGAGCACAGGTCTGTCACTATAGTACACTGGCTTACAGTACTGGTGAGGACAGGTCTGTCACTGTATAACACTGGGGTACAATATTGGTGGGTATGGATCTGTCGCTGTATAACACTGGAGTACAGTAGTAGTGGGGACGGGTCTGTCACTGTATAACACTGAGGTACAGTACTGGTGGTGATGGCTGACACTGTATTACATTGGGGTACAGTACTTGTGGGGAAAGGTCTGTCACTGTATAACACTGGGGTACAGTACTGGTGAGCACAGGTCTGTCACTGTATAAACACTGGTGTACAATATTGGTGGGTATGGATCTGTAAAAGTGTAACACTGGGGTACAGTACAGGTGGGGACGGGTCTGTCACTGTATAACACTGAGGTACAGTACTGGTGGGGACGTGTCTGACACTGTATAACACGGGGATACAGTACTGGTGAAGACAGGCCTGTCACTGTATAAACACTGGTGTACAATATTGGTGGGTATGGATCTGTAGCTGTGTAACACAGGGGTACAGTACTGGTGGGGACGTGTCTGTCACTGTATAACACTGGGGAACAGTACCGGTGGGGACAGGTCTGTCACTGTATAACACTGTGGTAAAGTACTAGTGGAGACAGGTCTGTCACTGTATAACACTGGTGAACAGTACTGCTGGGGACGGGTCAGTCACTGTATATAACACTTGGATACAGAACTGGTGCGTACAGTCTGTCAGTGTGTTACAATGGGGTACACTACTAGTTGGGATAGGGCTGTCACTGTGTGATAGTGGTGTGCATTACTGGTGTGGACGGGTCTGTCACTGTATAACACTTGGGTACAGTACTAGTGAGGACAGTTCTGTCACTGTATAACACTGGGGTACAGTACTGGTAGGGACAGGTCTGTCACTGTATAACACTGGGGTACAGTAATCGTGGGGACAGGTCTGTCACGGCATAATACTGGGGTACAGTACTGGTGAGGCCGGGTCTGTCACTGTTTAACACTGGGGTACAGTACTGGTGTGGATGGGTCTTTCTGTGTATACCACTGGGGTACAGTACCGGTGGGGACAGGTCTGTCACTGTATAACACTGTGGTAAAGTACTGGTGGAGACAGGTCTGTCACTGTATAACACTGGGGTACAGTACTGTTGGGGACGGGTCAGTCACTGTATAAGACTTGGATACAGAACTGGTGCGTATAGGTCGGTCAAAGTGCAACATTGGGGTACACTACTAGTTGGGATAGGGCTGTCACTGTATAAGTAGGGAGTGGACGGGTCTGTCACTGTGTTAAGTGGTGTGCATTACTGGTGGGGACGGGTCTGTCACTGTATAACACTGGGGTACAGTACTGGTTGGGACAGGTCTGTCACTGTATAACACTGGGGTACAGTACTGGTGGGGACAGATCTGTCACTGTATAACACTGGGGTACAGTACTGGTGAGTGCGGGTCTGTCACTGTATAACACTGGGGTACAGTACTGGTGGGGACAGGTCTGTCACTGTATAACACTGGGGTACCGTACTGGTGGGGACAGGTCTGTCACTGTATAACACTGGAGTACAGTACTGGTGGGGACAGGTCTGTCAGTGTATAACACTGGGGTACAGTACTGGTGTGGACAGGACTGTCAGTGTATAACACTGGGGTACAGTACTGGTGTGGTCAGGTCTGTCAGTGTATAACACTGGGGTACAGTACTTTTGGGGACAGGTCAGTCAATGTATAACAATGTATTACAGTAGTGGTCGGGACAGTTCTGTCACTGTATAACACTGGGGTGCAGTACTGTTGGGGAGTGGTTTGTCACTGTATAACACTAGGGTACAGTGCTGGTGGGTACAATCTGTCAACGTTTAACACTGGGGTACATAACTGGTGGGGACAGGTCTGTCAGTGTATAACACTGGGATACAGTACTTTTGGGGATAGGTCAGTCAATGTATAACAATGTATTACAGTAGTGGTCGGGACAGTTCTGTCACTGTATAACCCTGGGGTGCAGTACTGTTGGGGAGTGGTTTGTCACTGTATAACACTACGGTACAGTACTGGTGAGCACAGGTCTGTCACTATAGTACACTGGCTTACAGTACTGGTGAGGACAGGTCTGTCACTGTATAACACTGGGGTACAATATTGGTGGGTATGGATCTGTCGCTGTATAACACTGGAGTACAGTAGTAGTGGGGACGGGTCTGTCACTGTATAACACTGAGGTACAGTACTGGTGGTGATGGCTGACACTGTATTACATTGGGGTACAGTACTTGTGGGGAAAGGTCTGTCACTGTATAACACTGGGGCACAGTACTGGTGAGCACAGGTCTGTCACTGTATAAACACTGGTGTACAATATTGGTGGGTATGGATCTGTAAAAGTGTAACACTGGGGTACAGTAAAGGTGGGGACGGGTCTGTCACTGTATAACACTGAGGTACAGTACTGGTGGGGACGTGTCTGACACTGTATAACACTGGGATACAGTACTGGTGAAGACAGGCCTGTCACTGTATAAACACTGGTGTACAATATTGGTGGGTATGGATCTGTAGCTGTGTAACACAGGGGTACAGTACAGGTGGGGACGTGTCTGTCACTGTATAACACTGGGGAACAGTACCGGTGGGGACAGGTCTGTCACTGTATAACACTGTGGTAAAGTACTAGTGGAGACAGGTCTGTCACTGTATAACACTGGTGAACAGTACTGCTGGGGACGGGTCAGTCACTGTATATAACACTTGGATACAGAACTGGTGCGTACAGTCTGTCAGTGTGTTACAATGGGGTACGCTACTAGTTGGGATAGGGCTGTCACTGTGTGATAGTGGTGTGCATTACTGGTGTGGACGGGTCTGTCACTGTATAACACTTGGGTACAGTACTAGTGAGGACAGTTCTGTCACTGTATAACACTGGGGTACAGTACTGGTAGGGACAGGTCTGTCACTGTATCACACTGGGGTACAGTAATCGTGGGGACGGGTCTGTCACGGCATAATACTGGGGTACAGTACTGGTGAGGCCGGGGCTGTCACTGTTTAACACGGGTACAGTACTGGTGTGGATGGGTCTGTCTGTGTATACCACTGGGGTACAGTACCGGTGGGGACAGGTCTGTCACTGTATAACACTGTGGTAAAGTACTGGTGGAGACAGGTCTGTCACTGTATAACAATGGGGTACAGTACTGTTGAGGACGGGTCAGTCACTGTATAAGACTTGGATACAGAACTGGTGCGTATAGGTCGGTCAAAGTGCAACAATGGGGTACACTACTAGTTGGGATAGGGCTGTCACTGTATAAGTAGGGAGTGGACGGGTCTGTCACTGTGTTAAGTGGTGTGCATTACTGGTGGGGATGGGTCTGTCACTGTATAACACTTGGGTACAGTACTGGTGAGGACAGTTCGGTCACTGTATAACACTGGGGTACAGTACTGGTGGGGACAGATCTGTCACTGTATAACACTGGGGTACAGTACTGGTGGGGACAGGTCTGTCACTGTATAACACTGGGGTACCGTACTGGTGTGGACAGGTCTGTCACTGTATAACACTGGAGTACAGTACTGGTGGGGACAGGTCTGTCAGTGTATAAAACTGGGGTATAGTACTGGTGTGGACAGGACTGTCAGTGTATAACACTGGGGTACAGTTCTGCTGGGGACATTTCTGTCACTGTGTAACACTGGGGTACAGTACTTGTAGGGGCAGGTAGGTCACTGTACAACACTACGGTGCAGTACTGGTGAGCCCAGGTCTGTCACTATATAACACTGGGTTACAGTACTGGTGAGCACAGGTCTGTCACTGTATAACACTGGGGTACAGTACTGGTGAGCACAGGTCTGTCACTGTATAACACTGGGGTACAGTACTGGTGGGGACAGGTCTGTCACTGTATAACACTGGGGTACAGTACTGGTGGGGACAGGTCTGTCACTGTATAACACTGGGGTACATTACTGGTGAAGACAGGTCTGTCACTGTATAAACACTGGTGTACAATATTGGTGGTTTGGATCTGTAACTGTGTAACACTGGGGTACAGTACTTCTGGGGACGTGTCTGTCACTGTATAACACTGGGGTACAGTACTGGTGTGGATCGGTCTGTCTGTGTATACCACTTGGGTACAGTACTGGTGGGGACAGGTCTGTCACTGTATAACACTGTGGTAAAGTACTGGTGGAGACAGGTCTGTCAGTGTATAACACTGGGGAACAGTACTGTTGGGGACGGGTCAGTCACTGTATAAGTCTTGGATACAGAACTGGTGCGTACAGGTCGGTCAAAGTGCAACAATGGGTTACACTACTAGTTGGGATAGGGCTGTCACTGTATAAGTAGGGAGTGGACGGGTCTGTCACTGTGTTAAGTGGTGTGCATTACTGGTGGTGACTGGTCTGTCACTGTATAACACTGGGGTACAGTACTGGTTGGGACAGGTCTGTCACTGTATAACACTGGGGTACAGTACTGGTGGGGACAGATCTGTCACTGTATAACACTGGGGTACAGTACTGGTGAGTGTGGGTCTGTCACTGTATAACACTGGGGTACAGTACTGGTGGGGACAGGTCTGTCACTGTATAACACTGGGGTACCGTACTGGTGGGGACAAGTCTGTCACTGTATAACACTGGAGTACAGTACCGGTGGGGACAGGTCTGTCACTGTATAACACTGGGGTACAGTACTGGTGGGGACAGGACTGTCAATGTATAACACTGGGGAACAGTACTTTTGGGGACGGGTCAGTCACTGTATAAGATTTGGATACAGAACTGGTGCGTACAGGTCGGTCAAAGTGCAACAATGGGGTACACTACTAGTTGGGATAGGGCTGTCACTGTATAAGTAGGGAGTGGACGGGTCTGTCACTGTGTTAAGTGGTGTGCATTACTGGTGGTGAAGGGTCTGTCACTGTATAACACTGGGGTACAGTACTGGTGGGGACAGATCTGTCACTGTATAACACTGGGGTACAGTACTGGTGGGGACAGGTCTGTCACTGTATAACACTGGGGTAGCGTACTGGTGGGGACAGTTCTGTCACTGTATAACACTGGAGTACAGTACTGGTGGGGACAGGTCTGTCAGTGTATAACACTGGGGTACAGTACTTTTGGGGACAGGACTGTCAGTGTATAACACTGGGGTACAGTTCTGCTGGGGACATTTCTGTCACTGTGTAACACTGGGGTACAGTACTTGTAGGGGCAGGTCTGTCACTGTACAACACTGAGGTGCAGTACTGGTGAGCACAGGTCTGTACTATATAACACTGGGTTACAGTACTGGTGAGCACAGTTCTGTCACTGTATAACACTGGGGTACAGTACTGGTGGGGACAGGTCTGTCACGGTATAACACTGGGGTACGGTACTGGTGGAGACATGTCTGTCAGTGTATAACACTGTGGAACAGTACTGTTGGGGACGGGTCAGTCACTGTATAAGACTTGGATACAGAACTGGTGCGTACAGTCTGTCAGTGTGTTACAATGGGGTACACTACTAGTTGGGATAGGGCTTTCACTGTATAAGTAGGGAGTGGACGGGTCTTTCACTGTGTGATAGTGGTGTGCATTACTGGTGTGGAAGGGTCTGTCAATGTATAACACTTGGGTACAGTACTGGTGAGGACAGGTCTGTCACTGTATAACACCGGGGTACAGTAATGGTGGGGACAGGTCTGTCACGGCATAATACTGCGGTATAGTAATGGTGGGGACAGGTCTGTCACGGCATAATACTGGGGTACAGTACTGGTGAGGCCGGGGCTGTCACTGTTTAACACTGGGGTACAGTACTGGTATGGATGGGTCTGTCTGTGTATACCACTGGGGTACAGTACCGGTGGGGACAGGTCTGTCACTGTATAACACTGTGGTAAAGTACTGGTGGAGACAGGTCTGTCACTGTATAACACTGGGGTACAGTACTGTTGAGGACGGGTCAGTCACTGTATAAGACTTGGATACAGAACTGGTGCGTATAGGTCGGTCAAAGTGCAACAATGGGGTACACTACTAGTTGGGATAGGGCTGTCACTGTATAAGTAGGGAGTGGACGGGTCTGTCACTGTGTTAAGTGGTGTGCATTACTGGTGGTGAAGGGTCTGTCACTGTATAAAACTTGGGTACAGTACTGGTGAGGACAGTTCGGTCACAGTAGAACACTGGGGTACAGTACTGGTGGGGACAGATCTGTCACTGTATAACACTGGGGTACAGTACTGGTGAGCCCAGGTCTGTCACTATATAACACTGGGTTACATTACTGGTGAGCACAGGTCTGTCACTGTATAACACTGGGGTACAGTACTGGTGAGCACAGGTCTGTCACTGTATAACACTGGGGTACAGTACTGGTGGGGACAGGTCTGTCACTGTATAACACTGGGGTACAGTACTGGTGGGGACAGGTCTGTCACTGTGTAACACTGGGGTACATTACTGGTGAAGACAGGTCTGTCACTGTATAAACACTGGTGTACATTATTGGTGGTTTGGATCTGTAACTGTGTAACACTGGGGTACAGTACTGCTGGGGACGTGTCTGTCACTGTATAACACTGGGGTACAGTACTGGTGTGGATCGGTCTGTCTGTGTGTACCACTGGGGTACAGTACCGGTGGGGACAGGTCTGTCACTGTATAACACTGTGGTAAAGTACTGGTGGAGACAGGTCTGTCACTGTATAACACTGGGGAACAGTACTTTTGGGGACGGGTCAGTCACTGTATAAGACTTGGATACAGAACTGGTGCGTACAGGTCGGTCAAAGTGCAACAATGGGGTACATTACTAGTTGGGATAGGACTGTCACTGTATAAGTAGTGAGTGGACGGGTCTGTCACTGTGTTAAGTGGTGTGCATTACTGGTGGTGACGGGTCTGTCACTGTATAACACTGGGGAACAGTACCGGTGGGGACAGGTCTGTCACTGTATAACACTGTGGTAAAGTACTAGTGGAGACAGGTCTGTCACTGTATAACACTGGTGAAAAGTACTGCTGGGGACGGGTCAGTCACTGTATATAACACTTGGATGCAGAACTGGTGCGTACAGTCTGTCAGTGTGTTACAATGGGGTACACTACTAGTTGGGATAGGGCTGTCACCGTGTGATAGTGGTGTGCATTACTGGTGTGGACGGGTCTGTCACTGTATAACACTTGGGTACAGTACTGGTGAGGACAGTTCGGTCACTGTATAACACTGGGGTACAGTACTGGTAGGGACAGGTCTGTCACTGTATAACACTGGGGTACATTACTGGTGAAGACAGGTCTGTCACTGTATAAACACTGGTGTACAATATTGGTGGTTTGGATCTGTAACTGTGTAACACTGGGGTACAGTACTGCTGGGGACGTGTCTGTCACTGTATAACACTGGGGTACAGTACTGGTGTGGATCGGTCTGTCTGTGTATACCACTGGGGTACAGTACCGGTGGGGACAGGTCTGTCACTGTATAACACTGTGGTAAAGTACTGGTGGAGACAGGTCTGTCAGTGTATAACACTGGGGAACAGTACTGTTGGGGACGGGTCAGTCACTGTATAAGACTTGGATACAGAACTGGTGCGTACAGGTCGGTCAAAGTGCAACAATGGGGTACACTACTAGTTGGGATAGGGCTGTCACTGTATAAGTAGGGAGTGGACGGGTCTGTCACTGTGTTAAGTGGTGTGCATTACTGGTGGTGAAGGGTCTGTCACTGTCTAACACTGGTGTACAGTACTGGTGGGGACAGATCTGTCACTGTATAACACTGGGGTACAGTACTGGTGGCGACAGATCTGTCACTGTATAACACTGGGGTACAGTACTGGTGAGTGCGGGTCTGTCACTGTAGAACACTGGGGTACAGTACTGGTGGGGACAGGTCTGTCACTGTATAACACTGGGGTACCGTACTGGTGGGGACACGTCTGTCACTGTATAACACTGGAGTACAGTACTGGTGGGGACAGGTCTGTCAGTGTATAACACTGGGGTACAGTACTGGTGGGGACAGGACTGTCAGTGTATAACACTGGGGAACAGTACTTTTGGGGACGGGTCAGTCACTGTATAAGACTTGGATACAGAACTGGTGCGTACAGGTCGGTCAAAGTGCAACAATGGGGTACACTACTAGTTGCGATAGGGCTGTCACTGTATAAGTAGGGAGTGGACGGGTCTGTCACTGTGTTAAGTGGTGTGCATTACTGGTGGTGACGGGTCTGTCACTGTATAACACTGGGGAACAGTACCGGTGGGGACAGGTCTGTCACTGTATAACACTGTGGTAAAGTACTAGTGGAGACAGGTCTGTCACTGTATAACACTGGTGAACAGTACTGCTGGGGACGGGTCAGTCACTGTATATAACACTTGGATACAGAACTGGTGCGTACAGTCTGTCAGTGTGTTACAATGGGGTACACTACTAGTTGGGATAGGGCTGTCACTGTGTGATAGTGGTGTGCATTACTGGTGTGGACGGGTCTGTCACTGTATAACACTTGGGTACAGTACTGGTGAGGACAGTTCGGTCACTGTATAACACTGGGGTACAGTACTGGTAGGGACAGGTCTGTCACTGTATAACACTGGGGTACAGTAATCTTGGGAACAGGTCTGTCACGGCATAATACTGGGGTACAGTACTGGTGAGGCCGGGTCTGTCACTGTTTAACACTGGGGTACAGTACTGGTGTGGATGGGTCTGTCTGTGTATACCACTGGGGTACAGTACCGGTGGGGACAGGTCTGTCACTGTATAACACTGTGGTAAAGTACTGGTGGAGACAGGTCTGTCACTGTATAACACTGGGGAACAGTACTGTTGGGGACGGGTCAGTCACTGTATAAGACTTGGATACAGAACTGGTGCGTACAGGTCGGTCAAAGTGCAACAATGGGGTACACTACTAGTTGGGATAGGGCTGTCACTGTATAAGTAGGGAGTGGACGGGTCTGTCACTGTGTTAAGTGGTGTGCATTACTGGTGGTGAAGGGTCTGTCACTGTCTAACACTGGGGTACAGTACTGGTGGGGACAGATCTGTCACTGTATAACACTGGGGTACAGTACTGGTGGCGACAGATCTGTCACTGTATAACACTGGGGTACAGTACTGGTGAGTGCGGGTCTGTCACTGTATAACACTGGGGTACAGTACTGGTGGGGACAGGTCTGTCACTGTATAACACTGGGGTACCGTACTGGTGGGGACAGGTCTGTCACTGTATAACACTGGGGTACAGTACTGGTGGGGACTGGTCTGTCAGTGTATAACATGGGGTACAGTACTGGTGGGGACAGGTCTGTCACTGTATAACACTGGGGTACAGTACTGGTGGGGACTGGTCTGTCAGTGTATAACATGGGGTACAGTACTGGTGGGGACTGGTCTGTCAGTGTATAACATGGGGTACAGTACTGGTGGGGACAGGTCTGTCACTGTATAACACTGGGGTACAGTACTGGTGGGGACAGGTCTGTCACTGTATAACACTGGGGTACAGTAATCTTGGGAACAGGTCTGTCACGGCATAATACTGGGGTACAGTACTGGTGAGGCCGGGTCTGTCACTGTTTAACACTGGGGTACAGTACTGGTGTGGATGGGTCTGTCTGTGTATACCACTGGGGTACAGTACCGGTGGGGACAGGTCTGTCACTGTATAACACTGTGGTAAAGTACTGGTGGAGACAGGTCTGTCACTGTATAACACTGGGGAACAGTACTGTTGGGGACGGGTCAGTCACTGTATAAGACTTGGATACAGAACTGGTGCGTATAGGTCGGTCAAAGTGCAACAATGGGGTACACTACTAGTTGGGATAGGGCTGTCACTGTATAAGTAGGGAGTGGACGGGTCTGTCACTGTGTTAAGTGGTGTGCATTACTGGTGGGGACGGGTCTGTCACTGTATAACACTGGGGTACAGTACTGGTTTGGACAGGTCTGTCACTGTATAACACTGGGGTACAGTACTGGTGGGGACAGATCTGTCACTGTATAACACTGGGGTACAGTACTGGTGAGTGCGGGTCTGTCACTGTATAATACTGGGGTACAGTACTGGTGGGGACAGGTCTGTCACTGTATAACACTGGGGTACCGTACTGGTGGGGACAGGTCTGTCACTGTATAACACTGGAGTACAGTACTGGTGGGGACAGGTCTGTCAGTGTATAACACTGGGGTATAGTACTGGTGTGGACAGGATTGTCAGTGTATAACACTGGGGTACAGTTCTGCTGGGGACATTTCTGTCACTGTGTAACACTGGGGTACAGTACTTGTAGGGGCAGGTAGGTCACTGTACAACACTACGGTGCAGTACTGGTGAGCCCAGGTCTGTCACTATATAACACTGGGTTACAGTACTGGTGAGCACAGGTCTGTCACTGTATAACACTGGGGTACAGTACTGGTGAGCACAGGTCTGTCACTGTATAACACTGGGGTACAGTACTGGTGAGTGCGGGTCTGTCACTGTATAATACTGGGGTACAGTACTGGTGGGGACAGGTCTGTCACTGTATAACACTGGGGTACCGTACTGGTGGGGACAGGTCTGTCACTGTATAACACTGGAGTACAGTACTGGTGGGGACAGGTCTGTCACTGTATAACACTGGGGTACAGTACTGGTGAGCACAGGTCTGTCACTGTATAACACTGGGGTACAGTACTGGTGGGGACAGGTCTGTCACTGTATAACACTGGGGTACAGTACTGGTGGGGACAGGTCTGTCACTGTATAACACTGGGGTACATTACTGGTGAAGACAGGTCTGTCACTGTATAAACACTGGTGTACAATATTGGTGGTTTGGATCTGTAACTGTGTAACACTGGGGTACAGTACTGCTGGGGACGTGTCTGTCACTGTATAACACTGGGGTACAGTACTGGTGTGGATCGGTCTGTCTGTGTATACCACTGGGGTACAGTACCGGTGGGGACAGGTCTGTCACTGTATAACACTGTGGTAAAGTACTGGTGGAGACAGGTCTGTCAGTGTATAAGACTTGGATACAGAACTGGTGCGTACAGGTCGGTCAAAGTGCAACAATGGGGTACACTACTAGTTGGGATAGGGCTGTCACTGTATAAGTAGGGAGTGGACGGGTCTGTCACTGTGTTAAGTGGTGTGCATTACTGGTGGTGAAGGGTCTGTCACTGTATAACACTGGGGTACAGTACTGGTGGGGACAGATCTGTCACTGTATAACACTGGGGTACAGTACTGGTGGGGACAGGTCTGTCACTGTATAACACTGGGGTACCGTACTGGTGGGGACAGGTCTGTCACTGTTAACACTGGAGTACAGTACTGGTGGGGACAGGTCTGTCAGTGTATAACACTGGGGTACAGTACTGGTGGGGACAGGACTGTCAGTGTATAACACTGGGGTACAGTTCTGCTGGGGACATTTCTGTCACTGTGTAACACTGGGGTACAGTACTTGTAGGGGCAGGTCTGTCACTGTACAACACTACGGTGCAGTACTGGTGAGCACAGGTCTGTCACTATATAACACTGGGTTACAGTACTGGTGAGCACAGGTCTGTCACTGTATAACACTGGGGTACAGTACTGGTGGGGACAGGTCTGTCACGGTATAACACTGGGGTACGGTACTGGTGGAGACATGTCTGTCAGTGTATAACACTGTGGAACAGTACTGTTGGGGACGGGTCAGTCACTGTATAAGACTTGGATACAGAACTGGTGCGTACAGGTCGGTCAAAGTGCAACAATGGGTTACACTACTAGTTGGGATAGGGCTGTCACTGTATAAGTAGGGAGTGGACGGGTCTGTCACTGTGTTAAGTGGTGTGCATTACTGGTGGTGACTGGTCTGTCACTGTATAACACTGGGGTACAGTACTGGTTGGGACAGGTCTGTCACTGTATAACACTGGGGTACAGTACTGGTGGGGACAGATCTGTCACTGTATAACACTGGGGTACAGTACTGGTGAGTGCGGGTCTGTCACTGTATAACACTGGGGTACAGTACTGGTGGGGACAGGTCTGTCACTGTATAACACTGGGGTACCGTACAGGTGGGGACAGGTCTGTCACTGTTTAACACTGGAGTACAGTACTGGTGGGGACAGGTCTGTCAGTGTATAACACTGGGGTACAGTACTGGTGGGGACAGGACTGTCAGTGTATAACACTGGGGTACAGTTCTGCTGGGGACATTTCTGTCACTGCGTAACACTGGGGTACATTACTTGTAGGGGCAGGTCTGTCACTATACAACACTACGGTGCAGTACTGGTGAGCACAGGTCTGTCACTATATAACACTGGGTTACAGTACTGGTGAGCCCAGTTCTGTCACTGTATAACACTGGGGTACAGTACTGGTGGGGACAGGTCTGTCAGTGTATAACACGGGGGTACAGTACTGGTGGGGACAGGTCTGTCACTGTATAACATTGGGGTATAGCACTGGTGGGGACACATCTGTCAGTGTATGACACTGGGGTGCAGTACTGGTGGGGACAGGTCTGTCACTGTATAACATTGGGGTATAGCACTGGTGGGGACACATCTGTCACTGTATGACACTGGGGTATAGTACTGGTGGGGACAGGTCTGTCAGTGTATAACATGGGGTACAGTACTGGTGGGGACAGGTCTGTATCTGTATAACAATGGGCTACAGTACTGGTGGAGACCGGTCTGTCACTGTATAAGACTTGGATACAGAACTGGTGCTTATAGGTCGGTCAAAGTGCAACAATGGGGTACACTACTAGTTGGGATAGGGCTGTCACTGTATAAGTAGGGAGTGGACGGGTCTGTCACTGTGTTAAGTGGTGTGCATTACTGGTGGGGACGGGTCTGTCACTGTATAACATTGGGGTATAGCACTGGTGGGGACATATCTGTCACTGTATGACACTGGGGTGCAGTACTGGTGGAGACAGGTCTGTCACTGTATAACACTGGGGTACAGTAGTGGTCAGGACAGCTCTGTCAATGTACAACACTCGGGTGCAGTACTGCTGGGGACAGGTCTGTCACTGTACAACACTAGGGTACAGTACTGGTTGGGACAGGTCGGTCACTGTATAACACTGGGGTACAGTACTGGTGGGGACAGATCTGTCACTGTATAACACTGGGGTACAGTACTGGTGGGGACGGGTCTGTTACTGTATATCACTGGGGTACAGTACTGGTGGGGTCAGGTCTATCACTAACACTGGGTTACAGTACTGGTGGGGACATGTCTGTCGCTATATAACACTGGGGTACATTACTGGTGGGGACAAGTATGTCAGTGTATAACACTGGGGTACAGTACTGGTGCGGACAGGCCTGTCACTGTATAACACTGGGTACAGTACTGTTGGGGATGGTTCTGTCACTGTATAACACTGGGATACAGTACTTGTGGGGGCATGTCTGTCACTGTATAACATGGGGTACAGTACTGGTGGAGACAGGTCTGTCACTGTATAACACTGGGGTACAGTTCTGGTGGGGACGGGTCTGTCTCTGTATAACACTGGGTTACAGTACCGGTGCAGAAAGGTCTGTCACTGTATAACCCTGGGGTACAGTACTGGTGGGGACAGGTCTGTCACTGTATAACACTGGGGTACAGTACCGATGCAGATAGGTCTGTCACTGTATAACACTGGGATACAGTACTGGTGGGGACAGGTCTGTCACAGTAAAACACTGGGGTACAGTACTGGTGGGGGTGCGTCTGTCACTGTATAAAATTGTTATACAGTACTGGTGAGCACTGATCTGTCACTATATAACACTGGGATGCAGTACTGGTTGGGACACGTCTGTCAGTGTATAACAATGGTGTACAGTACTTGTAGGGACTGGTCTGTCACTAACACTGGAGTACAGTACTGGTAGGGACAGGTCTGTCACTGTATAACACTGGGGTATAGTACTGGTGGGGACAGGTCTGTCACTGAATAACACTGGGGTACAGTACTGGTGGGGACAGGGCTGTCCCTGCATATCACTGACGTACAGTGCTGGTGTGGCTGTTTCTGTCTGTGTATATCACTGGGGTACAGTATTTGAAGTGGACAGGTCTGTCACTGTATAAAACTGGGGCACCGTACTGGTGGGGACAGGGCTGTCCCTGCATTTCACTGATCTACAGTGCTGGTGTGGATGTTTCTGTCTGTGTATATCACTGGGGTACAGTATTTGAAGTGGACAGGTCTGTCACTGTATAAAACTGGGGCACAGTATTGGTGGGAACAGGTCTGTCACTGTATAACACTGGGTTACAGTACTGGTGGGGACAGGTCTATCAATGTATAACACTGGGATACAGTTCTGGTGGTGACAGGCCAGTCATTGTATAACACTGGTGTACAGTACTGGTGTGGACAGTTCTGCCACTGTATAACACTGGGGTACAGTACTCGTCGGGACAGGTCTGTCAGTGTAAAACAGTTGGATACAGTACTGGTGGAGACGGGTCTGTCACTATATAACACTGGGGTACAGTACTGGTGTGGATAGGTCTGTCACTGTATAACACTGGGGTATAGTACTGGTGGGGACAGGTATGTCACTGTATAAACACTGGTGTACAATATTGGTGGGTATGGATCTGTAGCTGGTGGGGACGTGTCTGACACTGTATTACACTGGGGTACAGTACTTGTGGGGACAGGACTGTCACTGTATAATACTGTGGTACAGTACTGGTGAGGACAGGTCTGTCACTGTATAAACACTGGTGTACAATATTGGTGGGTATGGATCTGTAGCTGGTGGGGACGTGCTGACACTGTATTACACTGGGGTACAGTACTGGTGGGGACGTGTCTGTCACTGTATAACACTGGGATACAGTACCGGTGGGGACAGGTCTGTCACTGTATAACGCTGGGGAACAGTACTGGTGGGGACGGGTCTGTCACTGTATAACACTGGGGTACAGTACTGGTGAGGCCGTGTCTGTCACTGTATAACACTGGGGAACAGTACTGGTGGGGACATGTCTGTCACTGTATAACACTGGGGTACAGTACTAGTAGGGGCAGGTCTGTCACTGCATAACACTGGGTTACAGTACTGGTGAGGACGGGTCTGTCACTGTATAACACTGAGGTACAGTACTGGTGGGGCCGTGTCTGACACTGTATTACACTGGGGTACAGTACTGGAGGGGACAGGTCTGTCACTGTATAAACACTGGTGTACAATATTGGTGGGTATGGATCGGTAGCTGTATAACACTGGGGTACAGTACTGGTTCGGACAGGTCTGTCAGTGTATAACCCTGAGGTACAGTATTGGTGGGGACAGATCTGTCACTGTATAACACGGGGGTACAGTAATGGTGGGGACAGGTCTGTCACTGTATAACACTGTGGTAAAGTACTGGTGGAGACAGGTCTGTCACTGTATAACACTGGGGTACCGTACTGGTGGGGACAGGTCTGTCACTGTATAACACTGGAGTACAGTACTGGTGGGGACAGGTCTGTCAGTGTATAACACTGGGGTATAGTACTGGTGTGGACAGGACTGTCAGTGTATAACACTGGGGTACAGTTCTGCTGGGGACATTTCTGTCACTGTGTAACACTGGGGTACAGTACTTGTAGGGGCAGGTAGGTCACTGTACAACACTACGGTGCAGTACTGGTGAGCCCAGGTCTGTCACTATATAACACTGGGTTACAGTACTGGTGAGCACATGTCTGTCACTGTATAACACTGGGGTACAGTACTGGTGAGCACAGGTCTGTCACTGTATAACACTGGGGTACAGTACTGGTGGGGACAGGTCTGTCACTGTATATCACTGGGGTACAGTACTGGTGGGGACAGGGCTGTCCCTGCATATCACTGATGTACAGTGCTGGTGTGGCTGTTTCTGTCTGTGTATATCACTGGGGTACAGTATTTGAAGTGGACAGGTCTGTCACTGTATAAAACTGGGGCACCGTACTGGTGGGGACAGGGCTGTCCCTGCATTTCACTGATCTACAGTGCTGGTGTGGATGTTTCTGTCTGTGTATATCACTGGGGTACAGTATTTGAAGTGGACAGGTCTGTCACTGTATAAAACTGGGGCACAGTATTGGTGGGGACAGGTCTGTCACTGTATAACACTGGGTTACAGTACTGGTGGGGACAGGTCTATCAATGTATAACACTGGGATACAGTTCTGGTGGTGACAGGCCAGTCATTGTATAACACTGGTGTACAGTACTGGTGTGGACAGTTCTGCCACTGTATAACACTGGGGTACAGTACTCGTCGGGACAGGTCTGTCAGTGTAAAACAGTTGGATACAGTACTGGTGGAGACGGGTCTGTCACTATATAACACTGGGGTACAGTACTGGTGTGGATAGGTCTGTCACTGTATAACACTGGGGTATAGTACTGGTGGGGACAGGTATGTCACTGTATAAACACTGGTGTACAATATTGGTGGGTATGGATCTGTAGCTGGTGGGGACGTGTCTGACACTGTATTACACTGGGGTACAGTACTTGTGGGGACAGGACTGTCACTGTATAATACTGGGGTACAGTACTGGTGAGGACAGGTCTGTCACTGTATAAACACTGGTGTACAATATTGGTGGGTATGGATCTGTAGCTGGTGGGGACGTGCTGACACTGTATTACACTGGGGTACAGTACTGGTGGGGACGTGTCTGTCACTGTATAACACTGGGATACAGTACCGGTGGGGACAGGTCTGTCACTGTATAACGCTGGGGAACAGTACTGGTGGGGACGGGTCTGTCACTGTATAACACTGGGGTACAGTACTGGTGAGGCCGTGTCTGTCACTGTATAACACTGGGGAACAGTACTGGTGGGGACATGTCTGTCACTGTATAACACTGGGGTACAGTACTAGTAGGGGCAGGTCTGTCACTGCATAACACTGGGTTACAGTACTGGTGAGGACGGGTCTGTCACTGTATAACACTGAGGTACAGTACTGGTGGGGCCGTGTCTGACACTGTATTACACTGGGGTACAGTACTGGAGGGGACAGGTCTGTCACTGTATAAACACTGGTGTACAATATTGGTGGGTATGGATCGGTAGCTGTATAACACTGGGGTACAGTACTGGTTCGGACAGGTCTGTCAGTGTATAACCCTGAGGTACAGTATTGGTGGGGACAGATCTGTCACTGTATAACACGGGGGTACAGTAATGGTGGGGACAGGTCTGTCACTGTATAACACTGTGGTAAAGTACTGGTGGAGACAGGTCTGTCACTGTATAACACTGGGGTACCGTACTGGTGGGGACAGGTCTGTCACTGTATAACACTGGAGTACAGTACTGGTGGGGACAGGTCTGTCAGTGTATAACACTGGGGTATAGTACTGGTGTGGACAGGACTGTCAGTGTATAACACTGGGGTACAGTTCTGCTGGGGACATTTCTGTCACTGTGTAACACTGGGGTACAGTACTTGTAGGGGCAGGTAGGTCACTGTACAACACTACGGTGCAGTACTGGTGAGCCCAGGTCTGTCACTATATAACACTGGGTTACAGTACTGGTGAGCACATGTCTGTCACTGTATAACACTGGGGTACAGTACTGGTGAGCACAGGTCTGTCACTGTATAACACTGGGGTACAGTACTGGTGGGGACAGGTCTGTCACTGTATAACACTGGGGTACAGTACTGGTGAGCACAGGTCTGTCACTGTATAACACTGGGGTACAGTACTGGTGGGGACAGGTCTGTCACTGTATAACACTGGGGTACAGTACTGGTGGGGACAGGTCTGTCACTGTATAACACTGGGGTACATTACTGGTGAAGACAGGTCTGTCACTGTATAAACACTGGTGTACAATATTGGTGGTTTGGATCTGTAACTGTGTAACACTGGGGTACAGTACTGCTGGGGACGTGTCTGTCACTGTATAACACTGGGGTACAGTACTGGTGTGGATCGGTCTGTCTGTGTATACCACTGGGGTACCGTACTGGTGGGGACAGGTCTGTCACTGTATAACACTGGAGTACAGTACTGGTGGGGACAGGTCTGTCAGTGTATAAGACTTGGATACAGAACTGGTGCGTACAGGTCGGTCAAAGTGCAACAATGGGGTACACTACTAGTTGGGATAGGGCTGTCACTGTATAAGTAGGGAGTGGACGGGTCTGTCACTGTGTTAAGTGGTGTGCATTACTGGTGGTGACTGGTCTGTCACTGTATAACACTGGGGTACAGTACTGGTGGGGACAGATCTGTCACTGTATAACACTGGGGTACAGTACTGGTGGGGACAGGTCTGTCACTGTATAACACTGGGGTACCGTACTGGTGGGGACAGGTCTGTCACTGTATAACACTGGAGTACAGTACTGGTGGGGACAGGTCTGTCAGTGTATAACACTGGGGTACAGTACTGGTGGGGACAGGACTGTCAGTGTATAACACTGGGGTACAGTTCTGCTGGGGACATTTCTGTCACTGTGTAACACTGGGGTACAGTACTTGTAGGGGCAGGTCTGTCACTGTACAACACTACGGTGCAGTACTGGTGAGCACAGGTCTGTCACTATATAACACTGGGTTACAGTACTGGTGAGCACAGGTCTGTCACTGTATAACACTGGGGTACAGTACTGGTGGGGACAGGTCTGTCACGGTATAACACTGGGGTACGGTACTGGTGGAGACATGTCTGTCAGTGTATAACACTGTGGAACAGTACTGTTGGGGACGGGTCAGTCACTATATAAGACTTGGATACAGAACTGGTGCGTACAGGTCGGTCAAAGTGCAACAATGGGTTACACTACTAGTTGGGATAGGGCTGTCACTGTATAAGTAGGGAGTGGACGGGTCTGTCACTGTGTTAAGTGGTGTGCATTACTGGTGGTGACTGGTCTGTCACTGTGTAACACTGGGGTACAGTACTGGTTGGGACAGGTCTGTCACTGTATAACACTGGGGTACAGTACTGGTGGGGACAGATCTGTCACTGTATAACACTGGGGTACAGTACTGGTGAGTGCGGGTCTGTCACTGTATAACACTGGGGTACAGTACTGGTGGGGACAGGTCTGTCACTGTATAACACTGGGGTACCGTACTGGTGGGGACAGGTCTGTCACTGTTTAACACTGGAGTACAGTACTGGTGGGGACAGGTCTGTCAGTGTATAACACTGGGGTACAGTACTGGTGGGGACAGGACTGTCAGTGTATAACACTGGGGTACAGTTCTGCTGGGGACATTTCTGTCACTGCGTAACACTGGGGTACATTACTTGTAGGGGCAGGTCTGTCACTATACAACACTACGGTGCAGTACTGGTGAGCACAGGTCTGTCACTATATAACACTGGGTTACAGTACTGGTGAGCCCAGTTCTGTCACTGTATAACACTGGGGTACAGTACTGGTGGGGACAGGTCTGTCAGTGTATAACACGGGGGTACAGTACTGGTGGGGACAGGTCTGTCACTGTATAACATTGGGGTATAGCACTGGTGGGGACACATCTGTCAGTGTATGACACTGGGGTGCAGTACTGGTGGGGACAGGTCTGTCACTGTATAACATTGGGGTATAGCACTGGTGGGGACACATCTGTCACTGTATGACACTGGGGTATAGTACTGGTGGGGACAGGTCTGTCAGTGTATAACATGGGGTACAGTACTGGTGGGGACAGGTCTGTATCTGTATAACAATGGGCTACAGTACTGGTGGAGACCGGTCTGTCACTGTATAAGACTTGGATACAGAACTGGTGCTTATAGGTCGGTCAAAGTGCAACAATGGGGTACACTACTAGTTGGGATAGGGCTGTCACTGTATAAGTAGGGAGTGGACGGGTCTGTCACTGTGTTAAGTGGTGTGCATTACTGGTGAGGACGGGTCTGTCACTGTATAACATTGGGGTATAGCACTGGTGGGGACATATCTGTCACTGTATGACACTGGGGTGCAGTACTGGTGGGGACAGGTCTGTCACTGTATAACACTGGGGTACAGAAATGGTGCGTACAGGTTTGTCAGTGTATAACACTGGGGTACAGTACTGGTGGGGACAGGTCTGTCACTGTATAACACTGGGGTACAGTAGTGGTCAGGACAGCTCTGTCAATGTACAACACTCGGGTGCAGTACTGCTGGGGACAGGTCTGTCACTGTACAACACTAGGGTACAGTACTGGTTGGGACAGGTCGGTCACTGTATAACACTGGGGTACAGTACTGGTGGGGACAGATCTGTCACTGTATAACACTGGGGTACAGTACTGGTGGGGACGGGTCTGTTACTGTATATCACTGGTGTACAGTACTGGTGGGGTCAGGTCTGTCACTAACACTGGGGTACAGTACTGGTGGGGACATGTCTGTCGCTGTATAACACTGGGGTACATTACTGGTGGGGACAAGTATGTCAGTGTATAACACTGGGGTACAGTACTGGTGCGGACAGGCCTGTCACTGTATAACACTGGGTACAGTACTGTTGGGGATGGTTCTGTCACTGTATAACACTGGGATACAGTACTTGTGGGGGCATGACTGTCACTGTATAACATGGGGTACAGTACTGGTGGAGACAGGTCTGTCACTGTATAACACTGGGGTACAGTTCTGGTGGGGACGGGTCTGTCTCTGTATAACACTGGGTTACAGTACCGGTGCAGAAAGGTCTGTCACTGTATAACCCTGGGGTACAGTACTGGTGGGGACAGGTCTGTCACTGTATAACACTGGGGTACAGTACCGATGCAGATAGGTCTGTCACTGTATAACACTGGGATACAGTACTGGTGGGGACAGGTCTGTCACAGTAAAACACTGGGGTACAGTACTGGTGGGGGTGCGTCTGTCACTGTATAAAATTGTTATACAGTACTGGTGAGCACTGATCTGTCACTGTATAACACTGGGATGCAGTACTGGTTGGGACACGTCTGTATAACACTGGGGTACAGTACTGGTGAGGCCGTGTCTGTCACTGTATAACACTGGGGAACAGTACTGGTGGGGACATGTCTGTCACTGTATAACACTGGGGTACAGTACTAGTAGGGGCAGGTCTGTCACTGCATAACACTGGGTTACAGTACTGGTGAGGACGGGTCTGTCACTGTATAACACTGAGGTACAGTACTGGTGGGGCCGTGTCTGACACTGTATTACACTGGGGTACAGTACTGGAGGGGACAGGTCTGTCACTGTATAAACACTGGTGTACAATATTGGTGGGTATGGATCGGTAGCTGTATAACACTGGGGTACAGTACTGGTTCGGACAGGTCTGACAGTGTATAACCCTGAGGTACAGTATTGGTGGGGACAGATCTGTCACTGTATAACACGGGGGTACAGTAATGGTGGGGACAGGTCTGTCACTGTATAACACTGTGGTAAAGTACTGGTGGAGACAGGTCTGTCACTGTATCACACTGGGGAACAGTACTGCTGGGGACGGGTCAGTCACTGTATATAACACTTGGATACAGAACTGGTGCGTACAGTCTGTCAGTGTGTTACAATGGGGTACACTACTAGTTGGGATAGGGCTGTCACTGTATATGTAGGGAGTGGACGGGTCTGTCACTGTGTGATAGTGGTACACTACTGGTTGGGACAGTCCTGTCACTGTATAACACTGGGGTACAGTACTGGTGAGGCCGGGTCTGTCACTGTATAACACTGGGGTACAGTTCTGGTGGGGATTGGTCTGTCACTGTATAACACTGGGATACAGTACTGGTGGGGACAGGTCTGTCAGTGTATGACATGGGGTACAGTATTGGTGGGGACAGGTCTGTCACTGTATAACACGGGGGTACAGTACTGGTGGGGACAGGTCTGTCACTGTATAACACGGGGGTACAGTACCGGTGGGGACAGGTCTGTCACTGTATAACACTGTGGTAAAGTACTGGTGGAGACAGGTCTGTCACTGTATAACACTGGGGAACAGTACTGTTGGGGACGGGTCAGTCACTGTATAACACTTGGATACAGAACTGGTGCGTACAGTCTGTCAGTGTGTAACAATGGGGTACACTACTAGTAGGGATAGGGCTGTCACTGTATAAGTAGGGAGTGGACGGGTCTATCACTGTGTGATAGTGGTGTACATTACTGGTGTGGACGGGTCTGTCGCTGTATAACACTGGGGTACAGTGCTGGAGAGGTCAGTTCTGTCACTATAAAACTGGGGTACAATATTGGTGGGTATGGATCGGTAGCTGTATAACACTGGGGTACAGTACTGGTGGGGACAGGTCTGTCAGTGTATGACATGGGGTACAGTACTTGTGGGGAGGGGTCTGTCAGTGTATAACACTGGGGTACAGTACTGGTTCGGACAGGTCTGTCAGTGTATAACCCTGAGGTACAGTACTGGTGGGGACAGATTTGTCACTGTATTACACTGGGGTACTGTAATGGTGGGGACAGGTCTGTCACTGTATAATACTGGGGTACAGTACTGGTGAGGCCGGGTCTGTCACTGTATAACACTGGGGAACAGTAATGGTGGGGACAGGTCTGTCACTGTATAACACTGGGGGACAGTACGGGTGAGGCCGGGTCTGTCACTGTATAACACTGGGGTACAGTTCTGGTGGGGATAGGTCTGTCACTGTATAACAATGGGGTACAGTACTGCTGGGGACAGGTCTGTCAGTGTATAACATGGGGTACAGTACTGGTGGGGACAGGTCTGTCACTGTATAACACTGGGGTACAGTACTGGTGGGGACATGTCTGTCACTGTATAACACTGGGGTACAGCACTGGTGGGGACAGGTCTGTCACTGTATAACACTGGGCTACAGTAGTGGTCAGGACAGTTCTGTCACTGTATAACACTGGGGTGCAGTACTTGTGGGGACAGGTCTGTCAATGTATAACACTGGAGTACAATAATGGTGGAATGCATCTGTCGCTGTATTACACTGGGGTAAGTTAGTGGTGGGGACATGTCTGCCTGTGTATAACAATGGGTTATAGGACCGGTGGGGACATATCTGTCACTGTATAACACTGGGGTACAGTACTGGTGGGGACAGGTCTGTCACTGTATAACAGTGGGTTACAGTACTGGTGGGGACAGTTCTGTCAGTATATAACACTGGGGTACAGTACTGGTGGGGACAAGTCTGTCACTGTATAACACTGGGGTAACCTACTGATGGGGTCAGGTCTGTCACTGTATAACACTGGGGTACAGTACTGGTGGGGACAGGTCTGTCACTGTATAACACTGGGTTACAGTACTGGTGGGGACAGGTCTGTCAGTATATAACACTGGGGTTCAGTACTGGTGGGGACAAGTCTGTCACTGTATAACACTGGGGTACCCTACTGATGGGGTCAGGTCTGTCACTGTATAACACTGGGGTACAGTACTGGTGTGGACAGGTCTGTCACTGTATAACACTGGGTTACAGTACTGGTGGGGACAGGTCTGCCAGTATATAACACTGGGGTACAGTACTGGTGGGGCAAGTCTGTCACTGTATAACACTGGGGTACAGTTCTGGTGGGGCAAGTCTGT
Organism: Carcharodon carcharias; assembly: GCF_017639515.1. Lineage (NCBI taxonomy): Eukaryota > Metazoa > Chordata > Chondrichthyes > Lamniformes > Lamnidae > Carcharodon > Carcharodon carcharias. The sequence goes on from NW_024470768.1 coordinate 681,053, forward strand.
CACTGTATAACACTGGGGTACAGTACTGGTGGGGACAGGTCTGTCACTGTATAACACTGGGGTACAGTACTAGTAGGGGCAGGTCTGTCACTGCATAACACTGGGTTACAGTACTGGTGAGGACGGGTCTGTCACTGTATAACACTGGGGTACAGTACTGGAGAGGACAGGTCTGTCACTGTATAAACACTGGTGTACAATATTGGTGGGTATGGATCGGTAGCTGTATAACACTGGGGTACAGTACTGGTTCGGACAGGTCTGTCAGTGTATAACCCTGAGGTACAGTATTGGTGGGGACAGATCTGTCACTGTATAACACTGGGGTACAGTAATGGTGGGGACAGGTCTGTCACTGTATAACACTGTGGTAAAGTACTGGTGGAGACAGGTCTGTCACTGTATCACACTGGGGAACAGTACTGCTGGGGACGGGTCAGTCACTGTATATTAAACTTGGATACAGAACTGGTGCGTACAGTCTGTCAGTGTGTTACAATGGGGTACACTACTAGTTGGGATAGGGCTGTCACTGTATATGTAGAGAGTGGACGGGTCTGTCACTGTGTGATAGTGGTACACTACTGGTTGGGACAGTCCTGTCACTGTATAACACTGGGGTACAGTACTGGTGAGGCCGGGTCTGTCACTGTATAACACTGGGGTACAGTTCTGGTGGGGATTGGTCTGTCACTGTATAACACTGGGGTACAGTACTGGTGGGGACAGGTCTGTCAGTGTATGACATGGGGTACAGTACTGGTGGGGATAGTTCTGTCACTGTATAACACTGAGGTACAGCACTTTCAGCGACAGGTCTGTCACTGTATAACACTGGGGTACAGTAGTGTTCAGGACAGTTCTGTCACTGTATAACACTGGTGTGCAGTACTGGTGGGGACAGGTCTGTCAGTCTATAACACTGGAGTACAATAATGGTTGGTATGCATCTGTCGCTGTATTACACTGGGGTAAAGTAGTGGTGGGGACATGTCTGCCTGTGTATAACAATGGGATATAGGACTGGTGGGAACATATCTGTCACTGTATAACACTGGGGTACAGTAATGGTGGGGATGCGTCTGTCAGTGTATAACAATGGGATACAGTACTGGTGGGGACGTGTCTGTCACTGTATAACACTGGGGTACAATACTGGTGGGGACAGATCTGTCAGTGTATAACACTGGGCTACAGTACTGGTGGGGCAGGTCTATCACTGTATAACAATGGGAAACAGTACTTGTGGGGACGGGTCTGTGTGTGTGTCACACTGTGGTACCGTACTGGTGTGGATGGGTCTTTCACTGTATAACACTGGTGTACAGTACTGGTGGACACAGGTCTGTCACTGTATAGCACTGGGGTACTGTACTGGTGGACACAGGTCTGTCACTGTATAACGCAGGGCTACTGTCATGGTGGGGACTGTATAACACTGTGGTACAATAGTGCTGGGGACAGGTCTGTCACTGTATTGCACTCGGCTACTGTCAGGGTGGGGACATGTCTGTCCCTGTATAACACTGTGGTACAGTACTTGAAAGGGACAGGTCTGTCACTGTATAACAATGGGGTACAGTATTGGTGGGGACGGGTCTGTCACTGTATAACACTGGGGTACAGTACAGGTAGGGACAGGTCTTTCACTGTATAACACTGGGGTACAGTACTGGTGGGGACAGGTCTGTCACTGTATAACACTGGGGTATAGTACTGGTGGGGATAGTTCTGTCAGTGTATTACACTGAGGTACAGCACTTTCAGGGACAGGTCTGTCACTGTGTAACACTGGGGTACAATACTGGTGGGGACAGGTCTGTCACTGTATAACACTGTGGTACAATACTGGTGGGGACAGGTCTGTCACTGTGTAACACTGGAATACCGTACTGGTGGGGACAGGTCTGTCACTGTATAACACTGGGGTACGGTACTGGTGGGAACAGTTCTGTCACTGTATAACACTGGGGTACTGTACTGGTGGTCACAGGTCTGTCACTGTATAACACTGGGGTACAGTACTGGTGGGAACAGTTCTGTCACTATACAACACTGGGGTACTGTACTGGTGGTCACAGGTCTGTCACTGTATAACTCTAGGGTACAGTACTGTTGGGGACGCGTCTGTCACTGTATAACACTGGGGTACAGTACTGGTGGGGACAGGTCTGTCACTGTATAACGCAGGGCTACTGTCATGGTGGGGACTGTATAACACTGCGGTACAATAGTGCTGGGGACAGGTCTGTCACTGTATTGCACTCGGCTGCTGTCAGGGTGGGGACATGACTGTCCCTGTATAACACTGCGGTACAGTACAGTGGTACAGTGCGGAAAGGGCTGTCACTGTATAACCCTGGGGTACATACTGGTGGGTACAGGTCTGTCAGTGAATAAAACTGGGGTACAGTACTGGTGGGGACAGGTCTGTCACTGTATAACACTGGGGTACAGTACTGGTGGGGATGGATCTGTCACTGTATAACTTTGGGGTACATACTGGTGGGTACAGGTCTGTCAGTGTATAAAACTGGGCAACAGTACTAGTGGGGACTTGTGTGTCACTGTATAACACTGGGGTACAGTACTGGTGGGGACAGGTCTGTCACTGTATAACACTGGGGTACAGTACTGGTGGGGACAGGTCTTTCACTGCATAACACTGGGCTGCAGTACTGGTGCGGACAGGTCTGTCACTGTATAAATGGGGTACAATACTTGTGGGGACGGGTCTGTCATTGTATAACACTGGGGTGCAGTACTGGAGGGGACATGTCTGTCACTGTATAACACTGGGGTACTGTACTGGTGGGGACATGTCTGTCACTGTATAACACTGGGGAATAGTACTGGTGGGGATGAGTCTTTATCTGTATAATAATGGGGTACAGTACTGGTGGTGACAGGTCTGTCACTGTATAACACTGGGGGACTGTACTGGTGGGGACGGGTCTGTCACTGTATAACAATGGGGTACAGTACTGGTGTGGACGGGTCTGTCTCTGTATAACACTGGGGTACAGTACTGGTGGGGACAGGTCTGTCACTGTATAACGCTGGGGCACAGTACTGGTGGGGACATATCTGTTTGTGAATAACACTGTGGTACCCTACTGATGGGGACAGGTCTGTCACTGTATAACACTGGGGTACAGTACTGGTGGGGACTGGTCAGACACTGTATAACACTAGGGTACAGTAAAGGTGGGGACGCGTCTGTCACTGTATAACCCTGTGGTACAGTACTGGTGGGGACAGGTCTGTCACTGTATAACACTGCGGTGCAGTACTGGTGGGGAGTGGTCTGTCAGTGTATAACACTGGGGTACAGTACTTGAAAGGGACAGGTCTGTCACTGTATAACAATGGGGTACAGTACTGGTGGGGACGGGTCTGTCACTGTATAATGCTGGAGCACAGTACTGGTGGGGAGAGGTCTTTCACTGTATAACACTGGGGTACAGTACAGGTGGGGACAGGTCTGTCACTGTATAACACTGGGGTACAGTACTGGTGGGGACAGGTCAGAAACTGTATAACACTGGGGTACAGTACAGGTAGGGACAGGTCTTTCACTGTATAACACTGGGGTACAGTACTTGAAAGGGACAGGTCTGTCACTGTGTAACACTGGGAAACAGTAGTGGTGATGACAGGTCTGCCTGTGTATAACAATGGGATATAGGACTGGTGGGGACATATCTGTCAGTGAATAACACTGGGGTACAGTACTGGTGGGGACAGGTCAGTCACTGTATAACACAGGGGTACAGTACTGGTGGGGACAGGTCAGTCACTGTATAAAACTGGGGTACAGTAGTGGTGGGGACAGGTCTGTCACTGTATAACACTGGGGTACAGTACTGGTGGGGTCAGGTCTTTCACTTTATAACAGGGCTTACAGTACTGGTGGGGACAGGTCTGTCACTGTATAACACTGGGGTACAGTACTGGTGGGGACATGTCTGTTACTGTATAACACTGGGGTACAATACTGGTGGGGACAGGTCTGTATCTGTATAACACTGGGATACAATACTGGTGGGGACAGGTCTGTTACTGTATAACACTGGGATACAGTACTGGTGGGGACAGGTCTGTCACTGTATAACACTGGGGCACAGTACTGGTGGGGACAGGTCTGTCACTGTATAATGCCGGGGCACAGTACTGGTGGGGCCAAGTCTGTCACTGTATAACCCTGGGGTACAGTACTGGTGGGGACAGGTCTGTCACTGTATAACACTGGGGTACAGTACTGGTGGGGACAGGTCTGTCACTGTATAACACTGGAGTACAGTACTGGTGGGGACCGGTCAGACACTGTATAACACCGGGGTTCTGTACTGGTGGGGACAGGTCTGTCACTGTATAACACTGGGATACCGTACTGGTGGGGACAGGTCTGTAACTGTATAACACTGGAATACAGTACTGGTGGGGACAGGTCTGTCACTGTATAACACTGGGATACAGTACTGGTGGGGACAGGTCTGTCACTGTATAACACTGGGGTACAGTACTGGTGGGGACAGGTCTGTCACTGTATAACACTGGGGTACAGTACTGGTGGGAACGGATCTCTCAGTGTATAACACTGGGGTATAGTACTGGTGGGGATAGTTCTGTCAGTGTATTACACTGCGGTACAGCACTTTCAGGGACAGGTCTGTCACTGTGTAACACTGGGGTACAGTAGTGTTCAGGACAGTTCTGTCACTGTATAACACTGGGGTGCAGTACTGGTGGGGACAGGTCTGTCAGTCTATAACACTGGGGTACAGTACTGGTGGACACAGGTCTGTCACTGTATAACACTGGGGCACTGTACTGGTGGACACAGGTCTGTCACTGTATAATGCAGGGCTACTGTCAGGATGGAGACTGTATAACACTGTGGTACAATAGTGCTAGGGACAGGTCTGTCACTGTATTGCTCTCGGCTACTGTCAGGGTGGGGACATGTCTGTCCCTGTATAACACTGTGATACAGTACTGTGGTACAGTGCGGAGAGGGCTGTCACTGTATAACACTACAGTTCAGAACTGGTGGGAACAGGTGTGTCACTGTAAAGCACTGCGGTACAGTGCTGGTGGGGATGGATCTGTCACTGTATAACTTTGGGGTACATACTGGTGGGTACAGGTCTGTCAGTGAATAAAACTGGGGTACAGTACTAGTGGGGACAGGTGTGTCACTGTATAATACTGGGATACAGTACTGGTGTTGACTGGTCTGTTACTGTATTACACTGGGGTACAGTACTGGTGGGGACAGGTCTTTCACAGTATAACACTTGCCTGCTGTACTGGTGTGGACAGGTCTGTCAATGTATAAAATGGAGTACAATAGTTGTGGGGACAGGTCTGTCATTGTATAACACTGTGCTACTGTGCAGGTGGGGACGGGTCTGTCACTGTTTAACACTGGAGTGCAGTACTGGTGGGGACAGGTCTGTCACTGTATAACAAGGGGATACAGCACTGGTGGGGACAGGTCAGTCACTGTATAACTCTGGGATACAGTACTGGTGGGGACAGGTCAGTCACTGTATAACACTGGGGTACAGTACTGGTGAGCACAGGTCTGTCACTGTATAACACTGGGGTACAGTACTGGTGAGCACAGGTCTGTCACTGTATAACACTGGGGTACAGTACTGGTGGGGACAGGTCAGTCACTGTATAACTCTGGGGTACAGTACTGGTGTGGACAGGTCAGTCACTGTATAACACTGGGGTACAGTACTGGTGAGCACAGGTCTGTCACTGTATAACACTGGGGTACAGTACTGGTGGGGACAGGTCAGTCACTGTATAACACTCGGGTACTGTACTGGTGGGGACAGGTCTGTCACTGTATAACACTGGGGTACAATACTGGTGGTGACAGGTCTGTCACTGTATAACACTGGGGTACAGTACTGGTGAGCACAGGTCTGTCACTGTATAACACTGGGGTACAGTACTGGTGGGGACAGGTCAGTCATTGTATAACACTGGGGTACTGTACTGGTGGGGACAGGTCAGTCACTGTATAACACTGGGGTACAATACTGGTGGAGACAGGTCTGTCACTGTATAACACTGGGGTACAGTGCTGGTGTGGAAGGGTCTGTCACTGTATAACACTGGGGTACAGTACTGGTGGGAACAGTTCTGTCACTATATAACACTGGGGTACTGTACTGGTGGTCACAGGTCTGTCACTGTATAACTCTAGGGTACAGTACTGGTGGGGACGCGTCTGTCACTTTTTAAACACTGGGGTACAGTACTGGTGGGGACAGGTCTGTCACTGTATAACGCAGGGCTACTGTCATGGTGGGGACTGTATAACACTGTGGTACAATAGTGCTGGGGACAGGTCTGTCACTGTATTGCACTCGGCTGCTGTCAGGGTGGGGACATGTCTGTCCCTGTATAACACTGCGGTACAGTACAGTGGTACAGTGCGGAAAGGGCTGTCACTGTATAACACTGGTGTACAGTGCTGGTGGGGATGGATCTGTCACTGTATAACACTGGGGTACATACTGGTGGGTACAGGTCTGTCAGTGAATAAAACTGGGGTACAGTACTGGTGGGGACAGGTCTGTCACTGTCTAACACTGGGGTACAGTACTGGTGGGGATGGATCTGTCACTGTATAACTTTGGAGTACATACTGGTGGGTACAGGTCTGTCAGTGCATAAAACTGGGCAACAGTACTAGTGGGGACTTGTGTGTCACTGTATAGCACTGGGGTACAGTACTGGTGGGGACAGGTCTGTCACTTTATAACAGGGGTTACAGTACTGGTGGGGACAGGTCTGTCAATGTATAACGCTGGGGCACAGTACTGGTGGGGACAGGTCTGTTACTGTATAACTCTGGGGTACAGTACTGGTGGGGACAGGTCTGTCACTGTATAACACTGGGGTACAATACTGGTGGGGACAGGTCTGTCATTGTATAACACTGGGGTACAGTACTGGTGGGGAGTGGTCTGTCAGTGTATAAATGGGGTACAATACTTGTGGGGACGGGTCTGTCATTGTATAACACTGAGGTGCAGTACTGGTGGGGAGTGGTCTGTCAGTGTACAACACTGGGGTACAGTACTTGAAAGGGACAGGTCTGTCACTGTGTAACACTGGGAAACAGTAGTGGTGATGACAGGTCTGCCTGTGTATAACAATGGGATATAGGACTGGTGGGGACATATCTGTCAGTGAATAACACTGGGGTAAAGTACTGGTGGGGACAGGTCAGTCACTGTATAACACTGGGGTACAGTAGTGGTGGGGACAGGTCTGTCACTGTATAACACTGGGGTACAGTACTGGTGGGGACGGGTCAGTCTCTGTATAACACTGGGGTACAGTACTGGTGGGGACAGGTCTTTCACTTTATAACAGGGCTTACAGTACTGGTGGGGACAGGTCTGTCACTGTATAACACTGGAGTACAGTACTGGTGGGGACATGTCTGTTACTGTATAACACTGGGGTACAATACTGGTGGGGACAGGTCTGTATCTGTATAACACTGGGATACAATACTGGTGGGGACAGGTCTGTTACTGTATAACACTGGGATACAGTACTGGTGGGGACAGGTCTGTCACTGTATAACACTGGGGCACAGTACTGGTGGGGACAGGTCTGTCACTGTATAACACTGGGGTACAGTACTGGTTGGGAAGGGTCAGTCTCTGTATAACACTGGGGTACAGTACTGGTGGGGACAGGTCTTTCACTTTATAACAGGGCTTACAGTACTGGTGGGGACAGGTCTGTCACTGTATAACACTGGGGTACAGTACTGGTGGGGACATGTCTGTTACTGTATAACACTGGGGTACAATACTGGTGGGGACAGGTCTGTATCTGTATAACACTGGGATACAATACTGGTGGGGACAGGTCTGTTACTGTATAACACTGGGATACAGTACTAGTGGGGACAGGTCTGTCACTGTATAACACTGGGGCACAGTACTGGTGGGGACAGGTCTGTCACTGTATAATGCTGGGGCACAGTACTGGTGGGGCCAAGTCTGTCACTGTATAACCCTGGGGTACAGTACTGGTGGGGACAGGTCTGTCACTGTATAACACTGGGGTACAGTACTGGTGGGGACAGGTCTGTCACTGTATAACACTGGAGTACAGTACTGGTGGGGACCGGTCAGACACTGTATAACACCGGGGTTCTGTACTGGTGGGGACAGGTCTGTCACTGTATAACACTGGGGTACAGTACTGGTGGGGACAGGTCTGTCACTGTATAACACTGGGGTACAGTACTGGTGGGGACAGGTCTGTCACTGTATAACACTGGGATACCGTACTGGTGGGGACAGGTCTGTCACTGTATAACACTGGGATACAGTAATGGTGGGGACAGGTCTGTCACTGTATAACACTGGGGTACAGTACTGGTGGGAACGGATCTCTCAGTGTATAACACTGGGGTATAGTACTGGTGGGGATAGTTCTGTCAGTGTATTACACTGCGGTACAGCACTTTCAGGGACAGGTCTGTCACTGTGTAACACTGGGGTACAGTAGTGTTCAGGACAGTTCTGTCACTGTATAACACTGGGGTGCAGTACTGGTGGGGACAGGTCTGTCAGTCTATAACACTGGGGTACAGTACTGGTGGGGATGCGTCTGTCAGTGTATAACAATGGGATACAGTACTGGTGGGGACAGATCTGTCAGTGTATAACACTGGGGTACAGTACTGGTGGACACAGGTCTGTCACTGTATAACACTGGGGCACTGTACTGGTGGACACAGGTCTGTCACTGTATAATGCAGGGCTACTGTCAGGATGGAGACTGTATAACACTGTGGTACAATAGTGCTAGGGACAGGTCTGTCACTGTATTGCTCTCGGCTACTGTCAGGGTGGGGACATGTCTGTCCCTGTATAACACTGTGATACAGTACTGTGGTACAGTGCGGAGAGGGCTGTCACTGTATAACACTACAGTTCAGAACTGGTGGGAACAGGTGTGTCACTGTAAAGCACTGCGGTACAGTGCTGGTGGGGATGGATCTGTCACTGTATAACTTTGGGGTACATACTGGTGGGTACAGGTCTGTCAGTGAATAAAACTGGGGTACAGTACTAGTGGGGACAGGTGTGTCACTGTATAATACTGGGATACAGTACTGGTGTTGACTGGTCTGAAACTGTATTACACTGGGGTACAGTACTGGTGGGGACAGGTCTTTCACAGTATAACACTTGCCTGCTGTACTGGTGTGGACAGGTCTGTCAATGTATAAAATGGAGTACAATAGTTGTGGGGACAGGTCTGTCACTGTTTAACACTGGAGTGCAGTACTGGTGGGGACAGGTCTGTCACTGTATAACAAGGGGATACAGCACTGGTGGGGACAGGTCAGTCACTGTATAACTCTGGGATACAGTACTGGTGGGGACAGGTCAGTCACTGTATAACACTGGGGTACAGTACTGGTGAGCACAGGTCTGTCACTGTATAACACTGGGGTACAGTACTGGTGAGCACAGGTCTGTCACTGTATAACACTGGGGTACAGTACTGATGGGGACAGGTCAGTCACTGTATAACACTGGGGTACAGTACTGGTGTGGACAGGTCAGTCACTGTATAACACTGGGGTACAGTACTGGTGAGCACAGGTCTGTCACTGTATAACACTGGGGTACAGTACTGGTGGGGACAGGTCAGTCACTGTATAACACTGGGGTACTGTACTGGTGGGGACAGGTCAGTCACTGTATAACACTGGGGTACAATACTGGTGGTGACAGGTCTGTCACTGTATAACACTGGGGTACAGTACTGGTGAGCACAGGTCTGTCACTGTATAACACTGGTGTACAGTACTGGTGGGGACAGGTCAGTCACTGTATAACACTGGGGTACTGTACTGGTGGGGACAGGTCAGTCACTGTATAACACTGGGGTACAATACTGGTGGAGACAGGTCTGTCACTGTATAACACTGGGGTACAGTGCTGGTGTGGAAGGGTCTGTCACTGTAAACCACTGGGGTACAGTACTGGTAGGCACAGTTCTGTCTGCGGATAGCAGTGGGGTACAGTACTTGAAGGGGACAGGTCTGTCACTGTAACACTGGGGTACAGTACTGGTGGGGACAGGTCTGTCACTGTATAACACTGGGGCACAGTATTGGTGGGGACAGGTCAGTCACTGTATAACACTGGGGTACAGTAGTGGTCAGGGCAGGTCCGTCACTGCATAACACTGTGGTACCCTACTGATGGGGACAGGTCTGTCACTGTATAACACTGGGGTACAGTACTGGTGGGGCCGCGTCTGTCACTGTATAACACTGGGGTACAGTACTGGTGGGGATAGGTCTGTCACTTTATAACACTGGCGTACAGTACTGGTGGGGATAGGTCTGTCACTTTATAACAGGGGTTACAGTACTGGTGGGGACAGGTCTGTCAATGTATAACGCTGGGGCACAGTACTGGTGGGGACAGGTCTGTTACTGTATAACTCTGGGGTACAGTACTGGTGGGGACAGGTCTGTCACTGTATAACACTGGGGTACAATACTGGTGGGGACAGGTCTGTCACTGTATAACACTGTGGTACAATACTGGTGGGGACAGGTCTGTCACTGTGTAACACTGTGGTACAATACTGGTGGGGACAGGTCTGTCACTGTGTAACACTGGAATACCGTACTGGTGGGGACAGGTCTGTCACTGTATAACACTGGGGTACAGTACTGGTGGGAACAGTTCTGTCACTATATAACACTGGGGTACTGTACTGGTGGTCACAGGTCTGTCACTGTATAACTCTAGGGTACAGTACTGGTGGGGACGCGTCTGTCACTTTTTAAACACTGGGGTACAGTACTGGTGGGGACAGGTCTGTCACTGTATAACGCAGGGCTACTGTCATGGTGGGGACTGTATAACACTGTGGTACAATAGTGCTGGGGACAGGTCTGTCACTGTATTGCACTCGGCTGCTGTCAGGGTGGGGACATGTCTGTCCCTGTATAACACTGCGGTACAGTACAGTGGTACAGTGCGGAAAGGGCTGTCACTGTATAACACTGGTGTACAGTGCTGGTGGGGATGGATCTGTCACTGTATAACACTGGGGTACATACTGGTGGGTACAGGTCTGTCAGTGAATAAAACTGGGGTACAGTACTGGTGGGGACAGGTCTGTCTCTGTATAACACTGGGGTACAGTACTGGTGGGGATGGATCTGTCACTGTATAACTTTGGAGTACATACTGGTGGGTACAGGTCTGTCAGTGTATAAAACTGGGCAACAGTACTAGTGGGGACTTGTGTGTCACTGTATAGCACTGGGGTACAGTACTGGTGGGGACAGGTCTGTCACTGTATAAAACTGGGGTACAGTACTGGTGGGGACAAGTCTTTCACTGCATAACACTGGGTTGCAGTACTGGTGGGGACAGGTCTGTCACTGTATAACACTGGGGTACAGTAGTGGTCGGGGCAGGTCTGTCACTGCATAACACTGTGGTACCCTACTGATGGGGACAGGTCTGTCACTGTATAACACTGGGGTACAGTACTGGTGGGGATGCGTCTGTCACTGTATAACACTGGGGTACAGTACTGGTGGGGATAGGTCTGTCACTTTATAACACTGGCGTACAGTACTGGTGGGGATAGGTCTGTCACTTTATAACAGGGGTTACAGTACTGGTGGGGACAGGTCTGTCAATGTATAACGCTGGGGCACAGTACTGGTGGGGACAGGTCTGTTACTGTATAACTCTGGGGTACAGTACTGGTGGGGACAGGTCTGTCACTGTATAACACTGGGGTACAATACTGGTGGGGACAGGTCTGTCACTGTATAACACTGTGGTACAATACTGGTGGGGACAGGTCTGTCACTGTGTAACACTGTGGCACAATACTGGTGGGGACAGGTCTGTCACTGTGTAACACTGGAATACCGTACTGGTGGGGACAGGTCTGTCACTGTATAACACTGGGGTACAGTACTGGTGGGAACAGTTCTGTCACTATATAACACTGGGGTACTGTACTGGTGGTCACAGGTCTGTCACTGTATAACTCTAGGGTACAGTACTGGTGGGGACGCGTCTGTCACTGTATAACACTGGGGTACAGTACTGGTGGGGACAGGTCTGTCACTGTATAACGCAGGGCTACTGTCATGGTGGGGACTGTATAACACTGTGGTACAGTAGTGCTGGGGACAGGTCTAACACTGTATTGCACTCGGCTGCTGTCAGGGTGGGGACATGTCTGTCCCTGTATAACACTGTGGTACAGTACAGTGGTACAGTGCGGAAAGGGCTGTCGCTGTATAACACTGGGGTACAGTGCTGGTGGGGATGGATCTGTCACTGTATAACACTGGGGTACATACTGGTGGGTACAGGTCTGTCAGTGAATAAAACTGGGGTACAGTACTGGTGGGGACAGGTCTGTCACTGTATAACACTGGGGTACAGTACTGGTGGGAATGGATCTGTCACTGTATAACTTTGGAGTACATACTGGTGGGTACAGGTCTGTCAGTGTATAAAACTGGGCAACAGTACTAGTGGGGACTTGTGTGTCACTGTATAACACTGGGGTACAGTACTGGTGGGGACAGGTCTGTCACTGTATAACACTGGGGTACAGTACTGGTGGGGACAAGTCTTTCACTGCATAACACTGGGCTGCAGTACTGTTGCGGACAGGTCTGTCACTGTATAAATGGGGTACAATACTTGTGGGGACGGGTCTGTCATTGTATAACACTGGGGTGCAGTACTGGAGGGGACATGTCTGTCACTGTATAACACTGGGGTACTGTACTGGTGGGGACATGTCTGTCACTGTATAACACTGGGGAATAGTACTGGTGGGGATGGGTCTTTCTCTGTATAATACAGGGGTACAGTACTGGTGGTGACAGGTCTGTCACTGTATAACACTGGGATACTGTACTGGTGGGGACGGGTCTGTCACTGTATAACAATGGCGTACAGTACTGGTGTGGACGGGTCTGTCCCTGTATAACACTGGGGTACAGTACTGGTGGGGACAGGTCTGTCACTGTATAACGCTCGGGCACAGTACTGGTGTGCACAGGTCTGTCACTGTATATCACTGGGGTACAGTACAGGTGGGGACAGGTCTGTCACTGTATAACACTGGGGTACAATACTGGTGGGGACAGGTCTGTCACTGTATAACACTGGGATACAGTACTGGTGGGGACATATCTGTTTGTGAATAACACTGTGGTACACTACTGATGGGGACAGGTCTGTCACTGTATAACACTGGGGTACAGTACTGGTGGGGACTGGTCAGACACTGTATAACACTAGGGTACATTACTGGTGGGGACGCGTCTGTCACTGTATAACCCTGGGGTACAGTACTGGTGGGGACAGGTCTGTCACTGTATAACACTGGGGTGCAGTACTGGTGGGGAGTGGTCTGTCAGTGTATAACACTAGGGTACAGTACTTGAAAGGGACAGGTCTGTCTCTGTATAACAATGGGGTACAGTACTGGTGGGGACGGGTCTGTCACTGTATAACGCTGGGGCACAGTACTGGTGGGGACAGGTCTTTCACTGTATAACACTGGGGTACAGTACAGTTGGGGACAGGTCTGTCACTGTATAACACTGGGGTACAGAACTGGTGGGGACAGGTCAGACACTGTATAACACTGGGGTACAGTACAGGTAGGGACAGGTCTTTCACTGTATAACACTGGGGTACAGTACTGGTGGGGACAGGTCTGTCACTGTATAACACTGGGGTACAGTTCTTGTGGGGACAGGTCTGTCATTGTATAACACTGGGGTACAGTACTGGTGGGGACAGGTCTGTCACTGTATAACACTGGGGTACAGTAGTGGTCGGGGCAGGTCTGTCACTGCATAACACTGTGGTACCCTACTGATGGGGACAGGTCTGTCACTGTATAACTCTGGGGTACAGTACTGGTGGGGATGCGTCTGTCACTGTATAACACTGGGGTACAGTACTGGTCGGGATAGGTCTGTCACTTTATAACACTGGCGTACAGTACTGGTGGGGATAGGTCTGTCACTTTATAACAGGGGTTACAGTACTGGTGGGGACAGGTCTGTCAATGTATAACGCTGGGGCACAGTACTGGTGGGGACAGGTCTGTTACTGTATAACTCTGGGGTACAGTACTGGTGGGGACAGGTCTGTCACTGTATAACACTGGGGTACAATACTGGTGGGGACAGGTCTGTCACTGTATAACACTGGGGTACAGTACTGGTGGGAACAGTTCTGTCACTATATAACACTGGGGTACTGTACTGGTGGTCACAGGTCTGTCACTGTATAACTCTAGGGTACAGTACTGGTGGGGACGCGTCTGTCACTGTATAACACTGGGGTACAGTACTGGTGGGGACAGGTCTGTCACTGTATAACGCAGGGCTACTGTCATGGTGGGGACTGTATAACACTGTGGTACAATAGTGCTGGGGACAGGTCTGTCACTGTATTGCACTCGGCTGCTGTCAGGGTGGGGACATGTCTGTCCCTGTATAACACTGCGGTACAGTACAGTGGTACAGTGCGGAAAGGGCTGTCACTGTATAACACTGGTGTACAGTGCTGGTGGGGATGGATCTGTCACTGTATAACACTGGGGTACATACTGGTGGGTACAGGTCTGTCAGTGAATAAAACTGGGGTACAGTACTGGTGGGGACAGGTCTGTCACTGTATAACACTGGGGTACAGTACTGGTGGGGACGGGTCTGTCACTGTATAACGCTGGGGCACAGTACTGGTGGGGACAGGTCTTTCACTGTATAACACTGGGGTACAGTACAGGTGGGGACAGGTCTGTCACTGTATAACACTGGGGTACAGTACTGGTGGGGACAGGTCAGACACTGTATAACACTGGGGTACAGTACAGGTATGGACAGGTCTTTCACTGTATAACACTGGGGTACAGTACTGGTGGGGACAGGTCTGTCACTGTATAACACTGGGGTACAGTTCTTGTGGGGACAGGTCTGTCATTGTATAACACTGGGGTACAGTACTGGTGGGGAGTGGTCTGTCAGTGTATAAATGGGGTACAATACTTGTGGGGACGGGTCTGTCATTGTATAACACTGGGGTGCAGTACTGGTGGGGAGTGGTCTGTCAGTGTATAACACTGGGGTACAGTACTTGAAAGGGACAGGTCTGTCACTTTGTAACACTGGGAAACAGTAGTGGTGATGACAGGTCTGCCTGTGTATAACAATGGGATATAGGACTGGTGGGGACATATCTGTCAGTGAATAACACTGGGGTACAGTACTGGTGGGGACAGGTCAGTCACTGTATAACACTGGGGTACAGTACTGGTGGGGACAGGTCAGTCACTGTATAACACTGGGGTACAGTAGTGGTGGGGACAGGTCTGTCACTGTATAACACTGGGGTACAGTACTGGTGGGGATGGGTCTGTATCTGTATAACACTGGGGTACAGTACTGGTGGGGACAGGTCTTTCACTTTATAACAGGGCTTACAGTACTGGTGGGGACAGGTCTGTCACTGTATAACACTGGGGTACAGTACTGGTGGGGACAAGTCTGTCACTGTATAACACTGGGGTACAATACTGGTGGGGACAGGTCTGTCACTGTATAACACTGGGATACAATACTGGTGGGGACAGGTCTGTCACTGTATAACACTGGGATACAGTACTGGTGGGGACAGGTCTGTCACTGTATAACACTGCGGTACGATACTGGTGGGGACAGGTCTGTCACTGTATAACACTGCTGTACAGTACTGGTGGGGACAGGTCTGTCACTGTATAACACTCGGGTAAAATACTGATGGGGACAGGTCTGTCACTGTATAACACTGGGATACAGTACTGGTGGGGACTGGTCTGTCACTGTATAACACTGGGGTGCAGTACTGGTGGGGAGTGGTCTGTCAGTGTATAACACTGGGGTACAGTACTTGAAAGGGACAGGTCTTCACTGTGTAACACTGGGAAACAGTAGTGGTGGTGAAAGGTCTGCCTGTGTATAACAATGGGATATAGGACTGGTGGGGACAAATCTGTTTGTGAATAACACTGTGGTACCCTACTGATGGGGACAGGTCTGTCACTGTATAACACTGGGGTACAGTACTGGTGGGGATAAGTCTGTTACTGCATAACACTGTGGTACCCTACTGATGGGGACAGGTCTGTCACTGTACAACACTGGGGTACAGTACTGGTGGGGACGAGTCTGTCTCTGTATAACACTGGGGTACAGTACTGGTGGGGACAGGTCTTTCACTTTATAACAGGGCTTACAGTACTGGTGAGGACAGGTCTGTCACTGTATAACGCTGGGGCACAGTACTGGTGTGCACGTCTGTCACTGTATAACACTGGGGTACAGTACAGATGGGGACAGGTCTGTCACTGTATAACACTGGGGTACAATACTGGTGGGTACAGGTCTGTCACTGTATAACACTGGTGTACAGTACTGGTGGGGATGGGTCTGTCACTGTATAACACTGGGGTAACGTACTGGTGGGGACAGGTCTGTCACTGTATAACCCTGGGGTACAGTACTGGTGGGGACAGATCTGTCACTGTATAACACTGGGATACAGTACTGGTGGGAACAGATCTCTCAGTGTATAATACTGGGGCATGGTACTGGTGGGGATAATTCTGTCAGTGTATTACACTGAGATACAGTACTTTCGGGGACAGGTCTGTCACTGTATAACACTGGGTTACAGTTGTGGTCAGGACAGTTCTGTCACTGTATAACACTGGGGTGCAGTACTGGTGGGGACAGGTCTGTCAGTGTATAACACTGGAGTACAATAATCGTGGGTATGCATCTGTCGCTATATTACCCTGGGGCACAGTACAGGTGGGGACAGGTCTGTCACTGTATAACACTGGGGTACAGTACTGGTGGGGACAGGTCTGTCACTGTATAACACTGGGGTACAGTAGTGGTGGGGACAGATCAGTTACTGTATAACACTGGTGTACAGTAGTGGTCGGGACAGGTCTGTCACTGTAAAACACTGTGGTACAGTACTGGTGGGGACAGGTCTGTCACTTTATAACAGGGGTTACAGTACTGGTTGGGACAAGTCTGTCCTTGTATAACACTGGGATACAATACTGGTGGGGACAGGTCTGTCAGTGTATAACACTGGGGTACAGTACTGGTGGGGACGGGTCTGTCACTGTATAACACTGGGGTACAGTACTGGTGGGGACAGGTCTGTCACTTTATAACAGGGATTACAGTACTGGTTGGGACAAGTCTGTCACTGTATAACACTGTGGTACAGTACTGGTGGGGACAGGTCTGTCACTGTATATCACTGGGGTACAATACTGGTTGGGACAGGTCTGTTACTGTATAACACTGGGGTACAGTACTGGTGGGGACTGGTCAGAGAATGTATAACACTGGTTTACTGTACTGGTGGGAACAGATCTCTCAGTGTATAACACTGGGTTATGGTACTGGTGGGGACAGGTCTGTCACTGTATAACACTGGGGTACAGTGCTGGTGGGGACTGGTCAGACACTGTATAACACTGGGGTACAGTTCTGGTGGGGACAGGTCTGTCACTCTATAACACTGGGGTACAGTACTGGTGGGGACAGGTCTGTCACTGTATAATACTGGGGTACAGTACTGGTGGGGACAGGTCTGTCAGTGTATAACACTGGGGTACAGTACTGGTGGGGATGGATCTGTCACTGTATAACTTTGGGGTACATACTGGTGGGTACAGGTCTGTCAGTGTATAAAACTGGGGTACAGTACTAGTGGGCACAGGTGTGTCACTGTATAATACTGGGATACAGTACTGGTGTTGAATGGTCTGTTACTGTATTACACTGTGGTACAGTGCTGGTGGGGATGGGTCTGTCACTGTATTACACTGGGGTGCAGTACTGGTAGAGCCATGTCTGTCACTGTATAACACTGCGGTACTGTACTGGTGGGGACATGTCTGTCACTGTATAACACTGTACTACTGTGCAGGTGGGGATGGTTCTGTCACTGTTTAACACTGGGATACAGTACTGGTAGGGACGTGTCTGTCACTGTATAACATTGGAGTAGAGTACTGGTGGGGACAGGTCTGTCACTGTATAACAAGGGGATACAGCACTGGTGGGGACAGGTCAGTCACTGTATAACACTGGGATACAGTACTGGTGGGGACAGGTCAGTCACTGTATAACACTGGGGTACAGTAGTGGTGGGGACACGTCTGACACTGTATAACACTGGGGTACAATACTGGTGGGGACAGGTCTGTCACTCCATATCAACGTGGTACAGTGCTGGTGTGGAAGGGTCTGTCACTGTAAAACACTGGGGAACAGTACTGGTAGGCACAGTTCTGTTTGCGGATATCAGTGGGGTACAGTACTTGAAGGGGACAGGTCTGTCACTGTATAACACTGGGGTGCAGTTCTGGTCGGGACAGGTCTGTCACTGTATAACACTGGGGTACAGTACTGGTGGGGACAGGTCTTTCACTGTATAACATTTGAGTGCAGTTCTGGTCGGGACAGGTCTGTCACTGTATAACACCGGGGTACAGTACTGGTGTGGACAGGTCTGTCACTGTATAATACTGGGGTACAGTAGTGGTGTGGACAGGTCTGTCACTGTATAACACTGGGGTACAGTACTGGTGTGGACAGGTCTGTCAGTGTATAACACTGGGGTACAGAACTGGTAGGGACAGGTCTATCACTGTATAACACTGGGGTACAGTACTGGTGGGGCAGGTCTATCATTGTATAACGATGGGAAACAGTACTTGTGGGGACGGGTCTGTCAGTGTGTCACACTGTGGTACAGTACTGGTGGGGACGGGTCTTTCACTCTATAACACTGGGGTACAGTAGTGGTGGGGACATGTCAGTCAATGTATAACACTGGTGTACAGTAGTGGTCGGGACAGGTCTGTCACTGTATAACACTGTGGTACCCTACTGAAGGGGACAGGTCTGTCACTGTATAACAATGGGGTACAGTACTGTTGGGGACGGGTCTGTCACTGTATAACACTGGGGTACAGTACTGGTGGGGACAGGTCTGTCACTTTATAACAGGGGTTACAGTACTGGTTGGGACAAGTCTGTCACTGTATAACGCTGGGGCACAGTACTGGTGGGGACGGGTCTGTCACTGTGTAACACTGGGGTACAGTACTGGTGGGGACAGGTCTGTCACTTTATAACAGGGGGTACAGTACTGGTGGGGACAGGTTTGTCACTGTATAACACTGTGGTACAGTACTGGTGGGGACAGGTCTGTCACTGTATATCACTGGGGTACAATACTGGTTGGGACAGGTCTGTCACTGTATAACATTGGGGTACAGTACTGGTGGGGACTGGTCAGAGAATGTATAACACTGGGGTACTGTACTGGTGGGAACAGATCTCTCAGTGTATAACACTGGGTTATGGTACTGGTGGGGACAGGTCTGTCACTGTATAACACTGGGGTACAGTACTGGTGGGGACTGGTCAGACACTGTATAACACTGGGGTACAGTTCTGGTGGGGACAGGTCTGTCACTCTATAACACTGGGGTACAGTACTGGTGGGGACAGGTCTGTCACTGTATAATACTGGGGTACCGTACTGGTGGGGACAGGTCTGTCAGTGTATAACACTGGGGTACAGTACTGGTGGGGATGGATCTGTCACTGTATAACTTTGGGGTACATACTGGTGGGTACAGGTCTGTCAGTGTATAAAACTGGGGTACAGTACTGGTGGGCACAGGTGTGTCACAGTATAATACTGGGATACAGTACTGGTGTTGACTGGTCTGTTACTGTATTACACTGTGGTACAGTGCTGGTGGGGATGGGTCTGTCACTGTATTACAATGGGGTGCAGTACTGGTAGAGCCATGTCTGTCACTGTATAACACTGCGGTACTGTACTGGTGGGGACATGTCTGTCACTGTATAACACTGTGCTACTGTGCAGGTGGGGATGGGTCTGTCACTGTTTGATACTGGGGTGCAGTACTGATGGGGATGGTTCTGTCACTGTTTAACACTGGGATACAGTACTGGTAGGGACGTGTCTGTCACTGTATAACATTGGAGTAGAGTACTGGTGGGGACAGGTCTGTCACTGTATAACAAGGGGATACAGCACTGGTGGGGACAGGTCAGTCACTGTATAACACTGGGATACAGTACTGGTGGGGACAGGTCAGTCACTGTATAACACTGGGGTACAGTAGTGGTGGGGACACGTCTGACACAGTATAACACTGGGGTACAATACTGGTGGGGACAGGTCTGTCACTCCATATCAACGTGGTACAGTGCTGGTGTGGAAGGGTCTGTCACTGTATAACACTGGGGTACAGTACTGGTGGGGACAGGTCTATCACTGTATAACACTGGGGTACAGTACTGGTGTGGACAGGTCTGTCACTGTATAACACTTGAGTGCAGTTCTGGTCGGGACAGGTCTGTCACTGTATAACACCGGGGTACAGTACTGGTGTGGACAGGTCTGTCACTGTATAATGTTGGGGTACAGTACTGGTGTGGACAGGTCTGTCACTGTATAACACTGGGGTACAGTACTGGTGTGGACAGGTCTGTCAGAGTATAACACTGGGGTACAGAACTGGTAGGGACAGGTCTATCACTGTATAACACTGGGGTACAGTACTGGTGGGGACAGGTCTGTCACTGTATATCACTGGGGTACAATACTGGTTGGGACAGGTCTGTCACTGTATAACATTGGGGTACAGTACTGGTGGGTACTGGTCAGAGAATGTATAACACTGGGGTACTGTACTGGTGGGAACAGATCTCTCAGTGTATAACACTGGGTTATGGTACTGGTGGGGACAGGTCTGTCACTGTATAACACTGGGGTACAGTACTGGTGGGGACTGGTCAGACACTGTATAACACTGGGGTACAGTTCTGGTGGGGACAGGTCTGTCACTCTATAACACTGGGGTACAGTACTGGTGGGGACAGGTCTGTCACTGTATAATACTGGGGTACCGTACTGGTGGGGACAGGTCTGTCAGTGTATAACACTGGGGTACAGTACTGGTGGGGATGGATCTGTCACTGTATAACTTTGGGGTACATACTGGTGGGTACAGGTCTTTCAGTGTATAAAACTGGGGTACAGTACTGGTGGGCACAGGTGTGTCACAGTATAATACTGGGATACAGTACTGGTGTTGACTGGTCTGTTACTGTATTACACTGTGGTACAGTGCTGGTGGGGATGGGTCTGTCACTGTATTACACTGGGGTGCAGTACTGGTAGAGCCATGTCTGTCACTGTATAACACTGCGGTACTGTACTGGTGGGGACATGTCTGTCACTGTATAACACTGTGCTACTGTGCAGGTGGGGATGGGTCTGTCACTGTTTGATACTGGGGTGCAGTACTGATGGGGATGGTTCTGTCACTGTTTAACACTGGGATACAGTACTGGTAGGGACGTGACTGTCACTGTATAACATTGGAGTAGAGTACTGGTGGGGACAGGTCTGTCACTGTATAACAAGGGGATACAGCACTGGTGGGGACAGGTCAGTCACTGTATAACACTGGGATACAGTACTGGTGGGGACAGGTCAGTCACTGTATAACACTGGGGTACAGTAGTGGTGGGGACACGTCTGACACAGTATAACACTGGGGTACAATACTGGTGGGGACAGGTCTGTCACTCCATATCAACGTGGTACAGTGCTGGTGTGGAAGGGTCTGTCACTGTATAACACTGGGGTACAGTACTGGTGGGGACAGGTCTATCACTGTATAACACTGGGGTACAGTACTGGTGTGGACAGGTCTGTCACTGTATAACACTTGAGTGCAGTTCTGGTCGGGACAGGTCTGTCACTGTATAACACCGGGGTACAGTACTGGTGTGGACAGGTCTGTCACTGTATAATGCTGGGGTACAGTACTGGTGTGGACAGGTCTGTCACTGTATAACACTGGGGTACAGTACTGGTGTGGACAGGTCTGTCAGAGTATAACACTGGGGTACAGAACTGGTAGGGACAGGTCTATCACTGTATAACACTGGGGTACAGTACTGGTGGGGACAGGTCTGTCACTGTATATCACTGGGGTACAATACTGGTTGGGACAGGTCTGTCACTGTATAACATTGGGGTACAGTACTGGTGGGGACTGGTCAGAGAATGTATAACACTGGGGTACTGTACTGGTGGGAACAGATCTCTCAGTGTATAACACTGGGTTATGGTACTGGTGGGGACAGGTCTGTCACTGTATAACACTGGGGTACAGTACTGGTGGGGACTGGTCAGACACTGTATAACACTGGGGTACAGTTCTGGTGGGGACAGGTCTGTTACTCTATAACACTGGGGTACAGTACTGGTGGGGACAGGTCTGTCACTGTATAATACTGGGGTACCGTACTGGTGGGGACAGGTCTGTCAGTGTATAACACTGGGGTACAGTACTGGTGGGGATGGATCTGTCACTGTATAACTTTGGGGTACATACTGGTGGGTACAGGTCTGTCAGTGTATAAAACTGGGGTACAGTACTGGTGGGCACAGGTGTGTCACAGTATAATACTGGGATACAGTACTGGTGTTGACTGGTCTGTTACTGTATTACACTGTGGTACAGTGCTGGTGGGGATGGGTCTGTCACTGTATTACACTGGGGTGCAGTACTGGTAGAGCCATGTCTGTCACTGTATAACACTGCGGTACTGTACTGGTGGGGACATGTCTGTCACTGTATAACACTGTGCTACTGTGCAGGTGGGGATGGGTCTGTCACTGTTTGATACTGGGGTGCAGTACTGATGGGGATGGTTCTGTCACTGTTTAACACTGGGATACAGTACTGGTAGGGACGTGTCTGTCACTGTATAACATTGGAGTAGAGTACTGGTGGGGAGAGGTCTGTCACTGTATAACAAGGGGATACAGCACTGGTGGGGACAGGTCAGTCACTGTATAACACTGGGATACAGTACTGGTGGGGACAGGTCAGTCACTGTATAACACTGGGGTACATTAGTGGTGGGGACACGTCTGACACAGTATAACACTGGGGTACAATACTGGTGGGGACAGGTCTGTCACTCCATATCAACGTGGTACAGTGCTGGTGTGGAAGGGTCTGTCACTGTATAACACTGGGGTACAGTACTGGTGGGGACAGGTCTATCACTGTATAACACTGGGGTACAGTACTGGTGTGGACAGGTCTGTCACTGTATAACACTTGAGTGCAGTTCTGGTCGGGACAGGTCTGTCACTGTATAACACCGGGGTACAGTACTGGTGTGGACAGGTCTGTCACTGTATAATGCTGGTGTACAGTACTGGTGTGGACAGGTCTGTCACTGTATAACACTGGGGTACAGTACTGGTGTGGACAGGTCTGTCAGAGTATAACACTGGGGTACAGAACTGGTAGGGACAGGTCTATCACTGTATAACACTGGGGTACAGTACTGGTGGGGCAGGTCTATCATTGTATAACGATGGGAAACAGTACTTGTGGGGACGGGTCTGTCAGTGTGTCACACTGTGGTACAGTACTGGTGGGGACGGGTCTTTCACTCTATAACACTGGGGTACAGTACTGGTGGACACAGGTCTGTCACTGTATAACACTGGGGCACTGTACTGGTGGACACAGGTCTGTCACTGTATAACGCAGGGCTACTGTCATGGTGGGGACTGTATAACACTGTGGTACAATAGTGCTTGGGACAGGTCTGTCACTGTATTGCACTCGGCTACTGTCAGGGTGGGGACATGTCTGTCCCTGTATAACACTGTGGTACAGTACTGTGGTACAGTGCGGAAAGGTCTATCACTGTATAACACTACGGTTCAGAACTGGTGGGAACAGGTGTGTCACTGTAAAGCACTGCGGTACAGTGCTGGTGGGGATGGATCTGTCACTGTATAACATTAGGGTACAGTACTCGTGGGGACAGGTGTGTCACTATAATACTGGGATACAGTACTGGTGTTGACTGGTCTGTTACTGTATTACACTGGGGTACAGTACTGGTGGGGACAGGTCTTTCACTGTATAACACTGGGCTGCAGTACTGGTGCGGACAGGTCTGTCACTGTATATATGGAATACAATACATGTGGGGACGGGTCTGTCATTGTATAACACAGTGTTATAGTAATGGTGGGGATGGGTCAGTCACTCTATACCGCTGGGATGCAGTACTGGTGGGGACAGGTCTGTCATTGTATAACACTGCGGTACAGTACTGGTGGGGACAGGTCTGTCACTGTATAACACTGGGGTACAGTACTGGTGGGGACAGGTCTGTCACTGTATAACACTGGGGTACAGTACTGGTGGGGACAGGTCTGTCACTGTATAACACTGGGGTACAGTACTGGTGGGGACAGGTCTGTCACTGTATAACACTGCGGTACAGTACTGGTGGGGACAGGTCTGTCACTGTATAACACTGGGGTACAGTACTGATGGGGACAGGTCTGTCTCTGTATAACACTGGGGTACAGTACTGGTGGGGTCAGGTCTATCGCTGTATGACACTGGGGTACAGTACTGGTGGGGACAGGTCTGTCACTGTATAACACTGCGGTTCAGTACTGGTGGGGACAGGTCTGTCACTGTATAACACTGGGGTACAGTACTGGTGAGGACAGGTCTGTCACTGTATAACACTGGGATACAGTACTGGAGGGGACAGGTCTGTCACTGTATAACACTGGGATACAGTACTGGTGGGGACAGGTCAGTCACTGTATAACAATGGGGCACAGTACTGGTGGGGACAGGTCTGTCACTGTATAACACTGGGCTACAGTGCTGGTGGGGACAGATCTGTCACTGTATAACACTGGGATACAGTGCTGGTGGGGACAGGTCTGTCACTGTATAACACTGGGGTACAGTACTGGTGCGGACAGGTCTGTCACTGTATAACACTGGGGTACAGTACTGATGGGGACAGGTCTGTCTCTGTATAACACTGGGGCACAGTACTGATGGGGACAGGTCAGTCACTGTATAACACTGGGGCACAGTACTGGTGGGGACAGGTCTGTCACTGTATAACACTGGGCTACAGTACTGGTGTGGACAGGTCTGTCACTGTATAACACTGGGGTACAGTACTGGTGTGGACAGGTCTGTCAGAGTATAACACTGGGGTACAGAACTGGTAGGGACAGGTCTATCACTGTATAACACTGGGGTACAGTACTGGTGGGGCAGGTCTATCATTGTATAACGATGGGAAACAGTACTTGTGGGGACGGGTCTGTCAGTGTGTCACACTGTGGTACAGTACTGGTGGGGACGGGTCTTTCACTCTATAACACTGGGGTACAGTACTGGTGGACACAGGTCTGTCACTGTATAACACTGGGGCACTGTACTGGTGGACACAGGTCTGTCACTGTATAACGCAGGGCTACTGTCATGGTGGGGACTGTATAACACTGTGGTACAATAGTGCTTGGGACAGGTCTGTCACTGTATTGCACTCGGCTACTGTCAGGGTGGGGACATGTCTGTCCCTGTATAACACTGTGGTACAGTACTGTGGTACAGTGCGGAAAGGGCTGTCACTGTATAACACTACGGTTCAGAACTGGTGGGAACAGGTGTGTCACTGTAAAGCACTGCGGTACAGTGCTGGTGGGGATGGATCTGTCACTGTATAACATTAGGGTACAGTACTCGTGGGGACAGGTGTGTCACTATAATACTGGGATACAGTACTGGTGTTGACTGGTCTGTTACTGTATTACACTGGGGTACAGTACTGGTGGGGACAGGTCTTTCACTGTATAACACTGGGCTGCAGTACTGGTGCGGACAGGTCTGTCACTGTATATATGGAATACAATACATGTGGGGACGGGTCTGTCATTGTATAACACAGTGTTATAGTAATGGTGGGGATGGGTCAGTCACTCTATACCGCTGGGATGCAGTACTGGTGGGGACAGGTCTGTCACTGTATAACATTTGAGTGCAGTTCTGGTCGGGACAGGTCTGTCACTGTATAACACCGGGGTACAGTACTGGTGTGGACAGGTCTGTCACTGTATAATACTGGGGTACAGTTTGGTGTGGACAGGTCTGTCACTGTATAACACTGGGGTACAGTACTGGTGTGGACAGGTCTGTCAGTGTATAACACTGGGGTACAGAACTGGTAGGGACAGGTCTATCACTGTATAACACTGGGGTACAGTACTGGTGGGGCAGGTCTATCATTGTATAACGATGGGAAACAGTACTTGTGGGGACGGGTCTGTCAGTGTGTCACACTGTGGTACAGTACTGGTGGGGACGGGTCTTTCACTCTATAACACTGGGGTACAGTAGTGGTGGGGACATGTCAGTCACTGTATAACACTGGTGTACAGTAGTGGTCGGGACAGGTCTGTCACTGTATAACACTGTGGTACCCTACTGAAGGGGACAGGTCTGTCACTGTATAACAATGGGGTACAGTACTGTTGGGGACGGGTCTGTCACTGTATAACACTGGGGTACAGTACTGGTGGGGACAGGTCTGTCACTTTATAACAGGGGTTACAGTACTGGTTGGGACAAGTCTGTCACTGTATAACGCTGGGGCACAGTACTGGTGGGGACGGGTCTGTCACTGTGTAACACTGGGGTACAGTACTGGTGGGGACAGGTCTGTCACTTTATAACAGGGGGTACAGTACTGGTGGGGACAGGTTTGTCACTGTATAACACTGTGGTACAGTACTGGTGGGGACAGGTCTGTCACTGTATATCACTGGGGTACAATACTGGTTGGGACAGGTCTGTCACTGTATAACATTGGGGTACAGTACTGGTGGGGACTGGTCAGTGAATGTATAACACTGGGGTACTGTACTGGTGGGAACAGATCTCTCAGTGTATAACACTGGGTTATGGTACTGGTGGGGACAGGTCTGTCACTGTATAACACTGGGGTACAGTACTGGTGGGGACTGGTCAGACACTGTATAACACTGGGGTACAGTTCTGGTGGGGACAGGTCTGTCACTCTATAACACTGGGGTACAGTACTGGTGGGGACAGGTC
Organism: Carcharodon carcharias; assembly: GCF_017639515.1. Classification (NCBI taxonomy): domain Eukaryota; kingdom Metazoa; phylum Chordata; class Chondrichthyes; order Lamniformes; family Lamnidae; genus Carcharodon; species Carcharodon carcharias. The sequence goes on from NW_024470768.1 coordinate 708,221, forward strand.
TGTCACTGTATAATACTGGGGTACAGTACTGGTGGGGACAGGTCTGTCAGTGTATAACACTGGGGTACAGTACTGGTGGGGATGGATCTGTCACTGTATAACTTTGGGGTACATACTGGTGGGTACAGGTCTGTCAGTGTATAAAACTGGGGTACAGTACTGGTGGGCACAGGTGTGTCACAGTATAATACTGGGATACAGTACTGGTGTTGACTGGTCTGTTACTGTATTACACTGTGGTACAGTGCTGGTGGGGATGGGTCTGTCACTGCATTACACTGGGGTGCAGTACTGGTAGAGCCATGTCTGTCACTGTATAACACTGCGATACTGTACTGGTGGGGACATGTCTGTCACTGTATAACACTGTGCTACTGTGCAGGTGGGGATGGGTCTGTCACTGTTTGATACTGGGGTGCAGTACTGATGGGGATGGTTCTGTCACTGTTTAACACTGGGATACAGTACTGGTAGGGACGTGTCTGTCACTGTATAACATTGGAGTAGAGTACTGGTGGGGAGAGGTCTGTCACTGTATAACAAGGGGATACAGCACTGGTGGGGACAGGTCAGTCACTGTATAACACTGGGATACAGTACTGGTGGGGACAGGTCAGTCACTGTATAACACTGGGGTACAGTAGTGGTGGGGACACGTCTGACACAGTATAACACTGGGGTACAATACTGGTGGGGACAGGTCTGTCACTCCATATCAACGTGGTACAGTGCTGGTGTGGAAGGGTCTGTCACTGTATAACACTGGGGTACAGTACTGGTGGGGACAGGTCTATCACTGTATAACACTGGGATACAATACTGGTGTGGACAGGTCTGTCACTGTATAACACTTGAGTGCAGTTCTGGTCGGGACAGGTCTGTCACTGTATAACACCGGGGTACAGTACTGGTGTGGACAGGTCTGTCACTGTATAATGCTGGGGTAGAGTACTGGTGTGGACAGGTCTGTCACTGTATAACACTGGGGTACAGAACTGGTAGGGACAGGTCTATCACTGTATAACACTGGGGTACAGTACTGGTGGGGACAGGTCTGTCACTGTATATCACTGGGGTACAATACTGGTTGGGACAGGTCTGTCACTGTATAACATTGGGGTACAGTACTGGTGGGGACTGGTCAGAGAATGTATAACACTGGGGTACTGTACTGGTGGGAACAGATCTCTCAGTGTATAACACTGGGTTATGGTACTGGTGGGGACAGGTCTGTCACTGTATAACACTGGGGTACAGTACTGGTGGGGACTGGTCAGACACTGTATAACACTGGGGTACAGTACTGGTGGGGACAGGTCTGTCACTGTATAATACTGGGGTACCGTACTGGTGGGGACAGGTCTGTCAGTGTATAACACTGGGGTACAGTACTGGTGGGGATGGATCTGTCACTGTATAACTTTGGGGTACATACTGGTGGGTACAGGTCTGTCAGTGTATAAAACTGGGGTACAGTACTGGTGGGCACAGGTGTGTCACAGTATAATACTGGGATACAGTACTGGTGTTGACTGGTCTGTTACTGTATTACACTGTGGTACAGTGCTGGTGGGGATGGGTCTGTCACTGTATTACACTGGGGTGCAGTACTGGTAGAGCCATGTCTGTCACTGTATAACACTGCGGTACTGTACTGGTGGGGACATGTCTGTCACTGTATAACACTGTGCTACTGTGCAGGTGGGGATGGGTCTGTCACTGTTTGATACTGGGGTGCAGTACTGATGGGGATGGTTCTGTCACTGTTTAACACTGGGATACAGTACTGGTAGGGACGTGACTGTCACTGTATAACATTGGAGTAGAGTACTGGTGGGGACAGGTCTGTCACTGTATAACAAGGGGATACAGCACTGGTGGGGACAGGTCAGTCACTGTATAACACTGGGATACAGTACTGGTGGGGACAGGTCAGTCACTGTATAACACTGGGGTACAGTAGTGGTGGGGACACGTCTGACACAGTATAACACTGGGGTACAATACTGGTGGGGACAGGTCTGTCACTCCATATCAACGTGGTACAGTGCTGGTGTGGAAGGGTCTGTCACTGTATAACACTGGGGTACAGTACTGGTGGGGACAGGTCTATCACTGTATAACACTGGGGTACAGTACTGGTGTGGACAGGTCTGTCACTGTATAACACTTGAGTGCAGTTCTGGTCGGGACAGGTCTGTCACTGTATAACACCGGGGTACAGTACTGGTGTGGACAGGTCTGTCACTGTATAATGCTGGGGTACAGTACTGGTGTGGACAGGTCTTTCACTGTATAACACTGGGGTACAGTACTGGTGTGGACAGGTCTGTCAGAGTATAACACTGGGGTACAGAACTGGTAGGGACAGGTCTATCACTGTATAACACTGGGGTACAGTACTGGTGGGGCAGGTCTATCATTGTATAACGATGGGAAACTGTACTTGTGGGGACGGGTCTGTCAGTGTGTCACACTGTGGTACAGTACTGGTGGGGACGGGTCTTTCACTCTATAACACTGGGGTACAGTACTGGTGGACACAGGTCTGTCACTGTATAACACTGGGGCACTGTACTGGTGGACACAGGTCTGTCACTGTATAACGCAGGGCTACTGTCATTGTGGGGACTGTATAACACTGTGGTACAATAGTGCTTGGGACAGGTCTGTCACTGTATTGCACTCGGCTACTGTCAGGGTGGGGACATGTCTGTCCCTGTATAACACTGTGGTACAGTACTGTGGTACAGTGCGGAAAGGGCTGTCACTGTATAACACTACGGTTCAGAACTGGTGGGAACAGGTGTGTCACTGTAAAGCACTGCGGTACAGTGCTGGTGGGGATGGATCTGTCACTGTATAACATTAGGGTACAGTACTCGTGGGGACAGGTGTGTCACTATAATACTGGGATACAGTACTGGTGTTGACTGGTCTGTTACTGTATTACACTGGGGTACAGTACTGGTGGGGACAGGTCTTTCACTGTATAACACTGGGCTGCAGTACTGGTGCGGACAGGTCTGTCACTGTATATATGGAATACAATACATGTGGGGACGGGTCTGTCATTGTATAACACAGTGTTATAGTAATGGTGGGGATGGGTCAGTCACTCTATACCGCTGGGATGCAGTACTGGTGGGGACAGGTCTGTCATTGTATAACACTGCGGTACAGTAGTGGTGGGGACAGGTCTGTCACTGTATAACACTGGGGTACAGTACTGGTGGGGACAGGTCTGTCACTGTATAACACTGGGGTACAGTACTGGTGGGGACAGGTCTGTCACTGTATAACACTGGGGTACAGTACTGGTGGGGACAGGTCTGTCACTGTATAACACTGCGGTACAGTACTGGTGGGGACAGGTCTGTCACTGTATAACACTGGGGTACAGTACTGATGGGGACAGGTCTGTCTCTGTATAACACTGGGGTACAGTACTGGTGGGGTCAGGTCTATCGCTGTATGACACTGGGGTACAGTACTGGTGGAGACAGGTCTGTCACTGTATAACACTGCGGTTCAGTACTGGTGGGGACAGGTCTGTCACTGTATAACACTGGGGTACAGTACAGGTGAGGACAGGTCTGTCACTGTATAACACTGGGATACAGTACTGGAGGGGACAGGTCTGTCACTGTATAACACTGGGATACAGTACTGGTGGGGACAGGTCAGTCACTGTATAACACTGGGGCACAGTACTGGTGGGGACAGGTCTGTCACTGTATAACACTGGGCTACAGTGCTGGTGGGGACAGATCTGTCACTGTATAACACTGGGATACAGTGCTGGTGGGGACAGGTCTGTCACTGTATAACACTGGGGTACAGTACTGGTGCGGACAGGTCTGTCACTGTATAACACTGGGGTACAGTACTGATGGGGACAGGTCTGTCTCTGTATAACACTGGGGCACAGTACTGGCGGGGACAGGTCAGTCACTGTATAACACTGGGGCACAGTACTGCTGGGGACAGGTCTGTCACTGTATAACACTGGGCTACAGTGCTGGTGGGGACAGATCTGTCACTGTATAACACTGGGATACAGTGCTGGTGGGGACAGGTCTGTCACTGTATAACACTGGGGTACAGTACTGGTGTGGACAGGTCTGTCAGAGTATAACACTGGGGTACAGAACTGGTAGGGACAGGTCTATCACTGTATAACACTGGGGTACAGTACTGGTGGGGCAGGTCTATCATTGTATAACGATGGGAAACAGTACTTGTGGGGACGGGTCTGTCAGTGTGTCACACTGTGGTACAGTACTGGTGGGGACGGGTCTTTCACTCTATAACACTGGGGTACAGTACTGGTGGACACAGGTCTGTCACTGTATAACACTGGGGCACTGTACTGGTGGACACAGGTCTGTCACTGTATAACGCAGGGCTACTGTCATGGTGGGGACTGTATAACACTGTGGTACAATAGTGCTTGGGACAGGTCTGTCACTGTATTGCACTCGGCTACTGTCAGGGTGGGGACATGTCTGTTCCTGTATAACACTGTGGTACAGTACTGTGGTACAGTGCGGAAAGGGCTGTCACTGTATAACACTACGGTTCAGAACTGGTGGGAACAGGTGTGTCACTGTAAAGCACTGCGGTACAGTGCTGGTGGGGATGGATCTGTCACTGTATAACATTAGGGTACAGTACTCGTGGGGACAGGTGTGTCACTATAATACTGGGATACAGTACTGGTGTTGACTGGTCTGTTACTGTATTACACTGGGGTACAGTACTGGTGGGGACAGGTCTTTCACTGTATAACACTGGGCTGCAGTACTGGTGCGGACAGGTCTGTCACTGTATATATGGAATACAATACATGTGGGGACGGGTCTGTCATTGTATAACACAGTGTTATAGTAATGGTGGGGATGGGTCAGTCACTCTATACCGCTGGGATGCAGTACTGGTGGGGACAGGTCTGTCATTGTATAACACTGCGGTACAGTAGTGGTGGGGACAGGTCTGTCACTGTATAACACTGGGGTACATTACTGGTGGGGACAGGTCTGTCACTGTATAACACTGGGGTACAGTACTGGTGGGGACAGGTCTGTCACTGTATAACACTGGGGTACAGTACTGGTGGGGACAGGTCTGTCACTGTATAACACTGCGGTACAGTACTGGTGGGGACAGGTCTGTCACTGTATAACACTGGGGTACAGTACTGATGGGGACAGGTCTGTCTCTGTATAACACTGGGGTACAGTACTGGTGGGGTCAGGTCTATCGCTGTATGACACTGGGGTACAGTACTGGTGGGGACAGGTCTGTCACTGTATAACACTGCGGTTCAGTACTGGTGGGGACAGGTCTGTCACTGTATAACACTGGGGTACAGTACTGGTGAGGACAGGTCTGTCACTGTATAACACTGGGATACAGTACTGGAGGGGACAGGTCTGTCACTGTATAACACTGGGATACAGTACTGGTGGGGACAGGTCAGTCACTGTATAACACTGGGGCACAGTACTGGTGGGGACAGGTCTGTCACTGTATAACACTGGGCTACAGTGCTGGTGGGGACAGATCTGTCACTGTATAACACTGGGATACAGTGCTGGTGGGGACAGGTCTGTCACTGTATAACACTGGGGTACAGTACTGGTGCGGACAGGTCTGTCACTGTATAACACTGGGGTACAGTACTGGTGGGGACAGGTCTGTCTCTGTATAACACTGGGGCACAGTACTGGTGGGGACAGGTCTATCGCTGTATGACACTGGGGTACAGTACTGGAGGGGACAGGTCTGTCACTGTATAACACTGTGATACAGTACTGGTGGGGACAGGTCAGTCACTGTATAACACTGGGGCACAGTACTGGTGGGGACAGGTCTGTCACTGTATAACACTGGGCTACAGTGCTGGTGGGGACAGATCTGTCACTGTATAACACTGGGATACAGTTCTGGTGGGGACAGGTCTGTCACTGTATAACACTGGGGTACTGTACTGGTGCGGACAGGTCTGTCACTGTATAACACTGGGATACAGTAAATGTGGGGTCAGGTCTGTCACTGTATAAAACTGGGGTTCAGTACTGGTGTGGATCGGTCTGTCACTGTATAACACTGGCGCTCAGTACTGGTGGGGACAGTTCTGTCACTGTATCACACTGGGGAACAGTACTGATGGGGACAGGTCTGTGACTGTATAACACTGGGGTACAGAACTGGTGGGGATGGGTCTGTCACTGTATAACACTGGGGTACAGTACTGGTGGGGACAGGCCTGCCACTGTTTAACACTGGGGTACAGTACTAGTGGGGACGTGTCTGTCACTGTATAACACTGGGGTACAGTACTGGTGGGGACAGGTCTGTCACCGTTTAACACTGGGGTACAGTACTTGAAGTGGACAGGTCAGTCACTGTATAACTTTGGGGTACAGTATTTGTGTGGATATGTCTGTGATTTTATAACACTGGGGTACAGTACTAGTGGGGATAGGTCTGTCACTGTATATCATTGGGGTACTGTACTGGTGGGGTCAGGTCTGTCACTGTATAACACTGGGGTACTGTACTGGTGGGGACAGGTCTGTCACTGTATAACACTGGGGTACAGTACTGGTGGGGACGTGCCTGTCACTGTATAACACTAGGGTACAGTACTGGTTGGGACAGTTCTGTCACTGTATAACCCTGGGGTACAGTACTGGTGGTGTCAGGTCTGTTACTGTATAACACTGTGGTACTGTACTGGTGGGGACCGGTGTGTCACTGTATAACACTGGGGTACAGTACTTTTGGGGACAGTTCTGTCACTGTATAACACTGGGGTACAGTACTGGTGGGGACAGGTCTGTCACTGTATAACACTAGTTTACAGTGCTGGTGGGGACAGGTGTGTCACTGTATAACACTGGGCTACATTACTGGTGGGGAAGGGTCTGTCACGGTATAACACTAGTTTACAGTACTGGTGGGAACAGGTGTGTCACTGTATAACACTGGGCTACATTACTGGTGGGGACGCGTCTGTCACTGTATAACACTGGGGGACATTACTGGTGGGGATAGTTCTGTCAGTGTATAACACTGGGGTATAGTAGTGGTCGGGACAGGTCTGTCACTGTATAACACTGGGGTACAGTACTGGTGGGGACAGGTCTGTCACTGTATAACACTGGGGTACAGTACTGGAGGGGACAGGTCAGTCCATGGATAACTCTGGGGAACAGTACTGGTGGGGACAGTTCTGTCACTGTATAACACTGGGGTACAGTAATGGTGGGGACAGTTCTGTCCCTGTATAACACTGGGGTGCAGTACTGGTGTGGAGTGGTCTGTCACTGTATAACACGGGGGTTCAGTACTTGAAAGGGACAGGTCTGTCAGTGTATAACATGGGGTACAGTACTGGTGGAGACAGGTCTGTCACTGTATAACACGGGGGTACGCTACTTGTGGGGACAGGTCTGTCACTCTATAACATTGGAGTACAGTACTGGTGGGGACGGGTCTGTTACTGTATAACACTGGGGTACAGTACTTGAAATGGACAGGTCAGTCACTGTATAACACTGGGATACAGTACTTGAAGTGGCAGGTCAGTCACTGTATAACACTGGGGTACAGTACTGGTAGGGACAGGTCTGTCACTGTATAACACTGGGGTACAGTACTAGTGGGGACAGGTCTGTCACTGTATAACACTGGGGTACAGTACTGGTGGGGACAGTTCTGTCACTGTATAACACTGGGGTACAGTACAGGTGGGGATAGGTCTGTCACTGTATAATGCTGGGGTACAGTACTTGAAGTGGCAGGTCTGTCACTGTATAACACTGGGGTACAGTACTGGTGTGGACAGGTCTGTCAGAGTATAACACTGGGGTACAGAACTGGTGTGGACAGGTCTATCACTGTATAACACTGGGGTACAGTACTGGTGGGGCAGGTCTATCATTGTATAATGATGGGAAACAGTACTTGTGGGGACGGGTCTGTCAGTGTGTCACACTGTGGTACAGTACTGGTGGGGACGGGTCTTTCACTCTATAACACTGGGGTACAGTACTGGTGGACACAGGTCTGTCACTGTATAACACTGGGGCACTGTACTGGTGGACACAGGTCTGTCACTGTATAACGCAGGGCTACTGTCATGGTGGGGACTGTATAACACTGTGGTACAATAGTGCTTGGACAGGTCTGTCACTGTATTGCACTCGGCTACTGTCAGGGTGGGGACATGTCTGTCCCTGTATAACACTGTGGTACAGTACTGTGGTACAGTGCGGAAAGGGCTGTCACTGTATAACACTACGGTTCAGAACTGGTGGGAACAGGTGTGTCACTGTAAAGCACTGCGGTACAGTGCTGGTGGGGATGGATCTGTCACTGTATAACATTAGGGTACAGTACTCGTGGGGACAGGTGTGTCACTATAATACTGGGAGACAGTACTGGTGTTGACTGGTCTGTTACTGTATTACACTGGGGTACAGTACTGGTGGGGACAGGTCTTTCACTGTATAACACTGGGCTGCAGTACTGGTGCGGACAGGTCTGTCACTGTATATATGGAATACAATACATGTGGGGACGGGTCTGTCATTGTATAACACAGTGTTATAGTACTGGTGGGGATGGGTCAGTCACTCTATACCGCTGGGATGCAGTACTGGTGGGGACAGGTCTGTCACTGTATAACACTGCGGTACAGTACTGGTGGGGACAGGTCTGTCACTGTATAACACTGGGGTACAGTACTGGTGGGGACAGGTCTGTCACTGTATAACACTGGGGTACAGTACTGGTGGGGACAGGTCTGTCACTGTATAACACTGGGGTACAGTACTGGTGGGGACAGGTCTGTCACTGTATAACACTGGGGTACAGTACTGATGGGGACAGGTCTGTCTCTGTATAACACTGGGGTACAGTACTGGTGGGGTCAGGTCTATTGCTGTATGACACTGGGGTACAGTACTGATGGGGACAGGTCTGTCACTGTATAATGCTGGGGTACAGTACTGGTGTGGACAGGTCTGTCACTGTATAACACTGGGGTACAGTACTGGTGTGGACAGGTCTGTCCGAGTATAACACTGGGGTACAGAACTGGTAGGGACAGGTCTATCACTGTATAACACTGGGGTACAGTACTGGTGGGGCAGGTCTATCATTGTATAATGATGGGAAACAGTACTTGTGGGGACGGGTCTGTCAGTGTGTCACACTGTGGTACAGTACTGGTGGGGACGGGTCTTTCACTCTATAACACTGGGGTACAGTACTGGTGGACACAGGTCTGTCACTGTATAACACTGGGGCACTGTACTGGTGGACACAGGTCTGTCACTGTATAACGCAGGGCTACTGTCATGGTGGGGACTGTATAACACTGTGGTACAATAGTGCTTGGGACAGGTCTGTCACTGTATTGCACTCGGCTACTGTCAGGGTGGCGACATGTCTGTCCCTGTATAACACTGTGGTACAGTACTGTGGTACAGTGCGGAAAGGGCTGTCACTGTATAACACTACGGTTCAGAACTGGTGGGAACAGCTGTGTCACTGTAAAGCAATGCGGTACAGTGCTGGTGGGGATGGATCTGTCACTGTATAACATTAGGGTACAGTACTCGTGGGGACAGGTGTGTCACTATAATACTGGGATACAGTACTGGTGTTGACTGGTCTGTTACTGTATTACACTGGGGTACAGTACTGGTGGGGACAGGTCTTTCACTGTATAACACTGGGCTGCAGTACTGGTGCGGACAGGTCTGTCACTGTATATATGGAATACAATACATGGGGGGACGGGTCTGTCATTGTATAACACAGTGTTATAGTAATGGTGGGGATGGGTCAGTCACTCTATACCGCTGGGATGCAGTACTGGTGGGGACAGGTCTGTCATTGTATAACACTGCGGTACAGTAGTGGTGGGGACAGGTCTGTCACTGTATAACACTGGGGTACAGTACTGGTGGGGACAGGTCTGTCACTGTATAACACTGGGGTACAGTACTGGTGGGGACAGGTCTGTCACTGTATAACACTGCGGTACAGTACTGGTGGGGACAGGTCTGTCACTGTATAACACTGGGGTACAGTACTGATGGGGACAGGTCTGTCTCTGTATAACACTGGGGTACAGTACTGGTGGGGTCAGGTCTATCGCTGTATGACACTGGGGTACAGTACTGGTGGGGACAGGTCTGTCACTGTATAACACTGGGGTACAGTACTGGTGAGGACAGGTCTGTCACTGTATAACACTGGGATACAGTACTGGAGGGGACAGGTCTGTCACTGTATAACACTGGGATACAGTACTGGTGGGGACAGGTCAGTCACTGTATAACACTGGGGCACAGTACTGGTGGGGACAGGTCTGTCACTGTATAACACTGGGCTACAGTGCTGGTGGGGACAGATCTGTCACTGTATAACACTGGGATACAGTGCTGGTGGGGACAGATCTGTCACTGTATAACACTGGGGTACAGTACTGGTGCGGACAGGTCTGTCACTGTATAACACTGGGGTACAGTACTGATGGGGACAGGTCTGTCTCTGTATAACACTGGGGCACAGTACTGGTGGGGACAGGTCTATCGCTGTATGACACTGGGGTACAGTACTGGAGGGGACAGGTCTGTCACTGTATAACACTGTGATACAGTACTGGTGGGGACAGGTCAGTCACTGTATAACACTGGGGCACAGTACTGGTGGGGACAGGTCTGTCACTGTATAACACTGGGATACAGTGCTGGTGGGGACAGGTCTGTCACTGTATAACACTGGGGTACAGTACTGGTGTGGACAGGTCTGTCAGAGTATAACACTGGGGTACAGAACTGGTAGGGACAGGTCTATCACTGTATAACACTGGGGTACAGTACTGGTGGGGCAGGTCTATCATTGTATAACGATGGGAAACAGTACTTGTGGGGACGGGTCTGTCAGTGTGTCACACTGTGGTACAGTACTGGTGGGGACGGGTCTTTCACTCTATAACACTGGGGTACAGTACTGGTGGACACAGGTCTGTCACTGTATAACACTGGGGCACTGTACTGGTGGACACAGGTCTGTCACTGTATAACGCAGGGCTACTGTCATGGTGGGGACTGTATAACACTGTGGTACAATAGTGCTTGGGACAGGTCTGTCACTGTATTGCACTCGGCTACTGTCAGGGTGGGGACATGTCTGTCCCTGTATAACACTGTGGTACAGTACTGTGGTACAGTGCGGAAAGGGCTGTCACTGTATAACACTACGGTTCAGAACTGGTGGGAACAGGTGTGTCACTGTAAAGCACTGCGGTACAGTGCTGGTGGGGATGGATCTGTCACTGTATAACATTAGGGTACAGTACTCGTGGGGACAGGTGTGTCACTATAATACTGGGATACAGTACTGGTGTTGACTGGTCTGTTACTGTATTACACTGGGGTACAGTACTGGTGGGGACAGGTCTTTCACTGTATAACACTGGGCTGCAGTACTGGTGCGGACAGGTCTGTCACTGTATATATGGAATACAATACATGTGGGGACGAGTCTGTCATTGTATAACACAGTGTTATAGTAATGGTGGGGATGGGTCAGTCACTCTATACCGCTGGGATGCAGTACTGGTGGGGACAGGTCTGTCATTGTATAACACTGCGGTACAGTACTGGTGGGGACAGGTCTGTCACTGTATAACACTGGGGTACAGTACTGGTGGGGACAGGTCTGTCACTGTATAACACTGGGGTACAGTACTGGTGGGGACAGGTCTGTCACTGTATAACACTGGGGTACAGTACTGGTGGGGACAGGTCTGTCACTGTATAACACTGCGGTACAGTACTGGTGGGGACAGGTCTGTCACTGTATAACACTGGGGTACAGTACTGATGGGGACAGGTCTGTCTCTGTATAACACTGGGGTACAGTACTGGTGGGGTCAGGTCTCTCTCTGTATTACACTGGGGTACAGTACTGGTGGGGACAGGTCTGTCACTGTATAACACTGCGGTTCAGTACTGGTGGGGACAGGTCTGTCACTGTATAACACTGGGGTACAGTACTGGTGAGGACAGGTCTGTCACTGTATAACACTGGGATACAGTACTGGAGGGGACAGGTCTGTCACTGTATAACACTGGGATACAGTACTGGTGGGGACAGGTCAGTCACTGTATAACACTGGGGCACAGTACTGGTGGGGACAGGTCTGTCACTGTATAACACTGGGCTACAGTGCTGGTGGGGACAGATCTGTCACTGTATAACACTGGGATACAGTGCTGGTGGGGACAGGTCTGTCACTGTATAACACTGGGGTACAGTACTGGTGCGGACAGGTCTGTCACTGTATAACACTGGGGTACAGTACTGATGGGGACAGGTCTGTCTCTGTATAACACTGGGGCACAGTACTGGTGGGGACAGGTCTATCGCTGTATGACACTGGGGTACAGTACTGGAGGGGACAGGTCTGTCACTGTATAACACTGTGATACAGTACTGGTGGGGACAGGTCAGTCACTGTATAACACTGGGGCACAGTACTGGTGGGGACATGTCTGTCACTGTATAACACTGGGCTACAGTGCTGGTGGGGACAGATCTGTCACTGTATAACACTGGGATACAGTGCTGGTGGGGACAGGTCTGTCACTGTATAACACTGGGGTACAGTACTGGTGCGGACAGGTCTGTCACTGTATAACACTGGGATACAGTAAATGTGGGGTCAGGTCTGTCACTGTATAAAACTGGGGTTCAGTACTGGTGTGGATCGGTCTGTCACTGTATAACACTGGCGCTCAGTACTGGTGGGGACAGTTCTGTCACTGTATCACACTGGGGAACAGTACTGATGGGGACAGGTCTGTGACTGTATAACACTGGGGTACAGAACTGGTGGGGATGGGTCTGTCACTGTATAACACTGGGGTACAGTACTGGTGGGGACAGGCCTGCCACTGTTTAACACTGGGGTACAGTACTAGTGGGGACATGTCTGTCACTGTATAACACTGGGGTACAGTACTGGTGGGGACAGGTCTGTCACTGTTTAACACTGGGGTACAGTACTTGAAGTGGACAGGTCAGTCACTGTATAACTTTGGGGTACAGTATTTGTGTGGATATGTCTGTGATTTTATAACACTGGGGTACAGTACTAGTGGGGATAGGTCTGTCACTGTATATCATTGGGGTACTGTACTGGTGGGGTCAGGTCTGTCACTGTATAACACTGGGGTACTGTACTGGTGGGGACAGGTCTGTCACTGTATAACACTGGGGTACAGTACTGGTGGGGACGTGCCTGTCACTGTATAACACTAGGGTACAGTACTGGTTGGGACAGTTCTGTCACTGTATAACCCTGGGGTACAGTACTGGTGGTGTCAGGTCTGTTACTGTATAACACTGTGGTACTGTACTGGTGGGGACCGGTGTGTCACTGTATAACACTGGGGTACAGTACTGGTGGGGACAGTTCTGTCACTGTATAACACTGGGGTACAGTACTGGTGGGGACAGGTCTGTCACTGTATAACACTAGTTTACAGTGCTGGTGGGGACAGGTGTGTCACTGTATAACACTGGGCTACATTACTGGTGGGGAAGGGTCTGTCACGGTATAACACTAGTTTACAGTACTGGTGGGAACAGGTGTGTCACTGTATAACACTGGGCTACATTACTGGTGGGGACGCGTCTGTCACTGTATAACACTGGGGGACATTACTGGTGGGGATAGTTCTGTCAGTGTATAACACTGGGGTATAGTAGTGGTCGGGACAGGTCTGTCACTGTATAACACTGGGGTACAGTACTGGTGGGGACAGGTCTGTCACTGAATAACACTGGGGTACAGTACTGGAGGGGACAGGTCAGTCCATGGATAACTCTGGGGAACAGTACTGGTGGGGACAGTTCTGTCACTGTATAACACTGGGGTACAGTAATGGTGGGGACAGTTCTGTCCCTGTATAACACTGGGGTGCAGTACTGGTGTGGAGTGGTCTGTCACTGTATAACACGGGGGTTCAGTACTTGAAAGGGACAGGTCTGTCAGTGTATAAAACTGGGGTACAGTACTGGTGGAGACAGGTCTGTCACTGTATAACACGGGGGTACGCTACTTGTGGGGACAGGTCTGTCACTCTATAACATTGGAGTACAGTACTGGTGGGGACGGGTCTGTTACTGTATAACACTGGGGTACAGTACTTGAAATGGACAGGTCAGTCACTGTATAACACTGGGATACAGTACTTGAAGTGGCAGGTCAGTCACTGTATAACACTGGGGTACAGTACTGGTAGGGACAGGTCTGTCACTGTATAACACTGGGGTACAGTACTAGTGGGGACAGGTCTGTCACTGTATAACACTGGGGTACAGTACTGGTGGGGACAGTTCTGTCACTGTATAACACTGGGGTACAGTACAGGTGGGGATAGGTCTGTCACTGTATAATGCTGGGGTACAGTACTGGTGTGGACAGGTCTGTCACTGTATAACACTGGGGTACAGTACTGGTGTGGACAGGTCTGTCAGAGTATAACACTGGGGTACAGAACTGGTAGGGACAGGTCTATCACTGTATAACACTGGGGTACAGTACTGGTGGGGCAGGTCTATCATTGTATAATGATGGGAAACAGTACTTGTGGGGACGGGTCTGTCAGTGTGTCACACTGTGGTACAGTACTGGTGGGGACGGGTCTTTCACTCTATAACACTGGGGTACAGTACTGGTGGACACAGGTCTGTCACTGTATAACACTGGGGCACTGTACTGGTGGACACAGGTCTGTCACTGTATAACGCAGGGCTACTGTCATGGTGGGGACTGTATAACACTGTGGTACAATAGTGCTTGGGACAGGTCTGTCACTGTATTGCACTCGGCTACTGTCAGGGTGGGGACATGTCTGTCCCTGTATAACACTGTGGTACAGTACTGTGGTACAGTGCGGAAAGGGCTGTCACTGTATAACACTACGGTTCAGAACTGGTGGGAACAGGTGTGTCACTGTAAAGCACTGCGGTACAGTGCTGGTGGGGATGGATCTGTCACTGTATAACATTAGGGTACAGTACTCGTGGGGACAGGTGTGTCACTATAATACTGGGAGACAGTACTGGTGTTGACTGGTCTGTTACTGTATTACACTGGGGTACAGTACTGGTGGGGACAGGTCTTTCACTGTATAACACTGGGCTGCAGTACTGGTGCGGACAGGTCTGTCACTGTATATATGGAATACAATACATGTGGGGACGGGTCTGTCATTGTATAACACAGTGTTATAGTACTGGTGGGGATGGGTCAGTCACTCTATACCGCTGGGATGCAGTACTGGTGGGGACAGGTCTGTCACTGTATAACACTGCGGTACAGTACTGGTGGGGACAGGTCTGTCACTGTATAACACTGGGGTACAGTACTGGTGGGGACAGGTCTGTCACTGTATAACACTGGGGTACAGTACTGGTGGGGACAGGTCTGTCACTGTATAACACTGGGGTACAGTACTGGTGGGGACAGGTCTGTCACTGTATAACACTGCGGTACAGTACTGGTGGGGAAAGGTCTGTCACTGTATAACACTGGGGTACAGTACTGATGCGGACAGGTCTGTCTCTGTATAACACTGGGGTACAGTACTGGTGGGGTCAGGTCTATCGCTGTATGACACTGGGGTACAGTACTGGTGGGGACAGGTCTGTCACTGTATAACACTGCGGTTCAGTACTGGTGGGGACAGGTCTGTCACTGTATAACACTGGGGTACAGTACTGGTGAGGACAGGTCTGTCACTGTATAACACTGGGATACAGTACTGGAGGGGACAGGTCTGTCACTGTATAACACTGGGATACAGTACTGGTGGGGACAGGTCAGTCACTGTATAACACTGGGGCACAGTACTGGTGGGGACAGGTCTGTCACTGTATAACACTGGGCTACAGTGCTGGTGGGGACAGATCTGTCACTGTATAACACTGGGATACAGTGCTGGTGGGGACAGGTCTGTCACTGTATAACACTGGGGTACAGTACTGGTGCGGACAGGTCTGTCACTGTATAACACTGGGGTACAGTACTGATGGGGACAGGTCTGTCTCTGTATAACACTGGGGCACAGTACTGGTGGGGACAGGTCTATCGCTGTATGACACTGGGGTACAGTACTGGAGGGGACAGGTCTGTCACTGTATAACACTGTGATACAGTACTGGTGGGGACAGGTCAGTCACTGTATAACACTGGGGCACAGTACTGGTGGGGACATGTCTGTCACTGTATAACACTGGGCTACAGTGCTGGTGGGGACAGATCTGTCACTGTATAACACTGGGATACAGTGCTGGTGGGGACAGGTCTGTCACTGTATAACACTGGGGTACAGTACTGGTGCGGACAGGTCTGTCACTGTATAACACTGGGATACAGTAAATGTGGGGTCAGGTCTGTCACTGTATAAAACTGGGGTTCAGTACTGGTGTGGATCGGTCTGTCACTGTATAACACTGGCGCTCAGTACTGGTGGGGACAGTTCTGTCACTGTATCACACTGGGGAACAGTACTGATGGGGACAGGTCTGTGACTGTATAACACTGGGGTACAGAACTGGTGGGGATGGGTCTGTCACTGTATAACACTGGGGTACAGTACTGGTGGGGACAGGCCTGCCACTGTTTAACACTGGGGTACAGTACTAGTGGGGACATGTCTGTCACTGTATAACACTGGGGTACAGTACTGGTGGGGACAGGTCTGTCACTGTTTAACACTGGGGTACAGTACTTGAAGTGGACAGGTCAGTCACTGTATAACTTTGGGGTACAGTATTTGTGTGGATATGTCTGTGATTTTATAACACTGGGGTACAGTACTAGTGGGGATAGGTCTGTCACTGTATATCATTGGGGTACTGTACTGGTGGGGTCAGGTCTGTCACTGTATAACACTGGGGTACTGTACTGGTGGGGACAGGTCTGTCACTGTATAACACTGGGGTACAGTACTGGTGGGGACGTGCCTGTCACTGTATAACACTAGGGTACAGTACTGGTTGGGACAGTTCTGTCACTGTATAACCCTGGGGTACAGTACTGGTGGTGTCAGGTCTGTTACTGTATAACACTGTGGTACTGTACTGGTGGGGACCGGTGTGTCACTGTATAACACTGGGGTACAGTACTGGTGGGGACAGTTCTGTCACTGTATAACACTGGGGTACAGTACTGGTGGGGACAGGTCTGTCACTGTATAACACTAGTTTACAGTGCTGGTGGGGACAGGTGTGTCACTGTATAACACTGGGCTACATTACTGGTGGGGAAGGGTCTGTCACGGTATAACACTAGTTTACAGTACTGGTGGGAACAGGTGTGTCACTGTATAACACTGGGCTACATTACTGGTGGGGACGCGTCTGTCACTGTATAACACTGGGGGACATTACTGGTGGGGATAGTTCTGTCAGTGTATAACACTGGGGTATAGTAGTGGTCGGGACAGGTCTGTCACTGTATAACACTGGGGTACAGTACTGGTGGGGACAGGTCTGTCACTGAATAACACTGGGGTACAGTACTGGAGGGGACAGGTCAGTCCATGGATAACTCTGGGGAACAGTACTGGTGGGGACAGTTCTGTCACTGTATAACACTGGGGTACAGTAATGGTGGGGACAGTTCTGTCCCTGTATAACACTGGGGTGCAGTACTGGTGTGGAGTGGTCTGTCACTGTATAACACGGGGGTTCAGTACTTGAAAGGGACAGGTCTGTCAGTGTATAAAACTGGGGTACAGTACTGGTGGAGACAGGTCTGTCACTGTATAACACGGGGGTACGCTACTTGTGGGGACAGGTCTGTCACTCTATAACATTGGAGTACAGTACTGGTGGGGACGGGTCTGTTACTGTATAACACTGGGGTACAGTACTTGAAATGGACAGGTCAGTCACTGTATAACACTGGGATACAGTACTTGAAGTGGCAGGTCAGTCACTGTATAACACTGGGGTACAGTACTGGTAGGGACAGGTCTGTCACTGTATAACACTGGGGTACAGTACTAGTGGGGACAGGTCTGTCACTGTATAACACTGGGGTACAGTACTGGTGGGGACAGTTCTGTCACTGTATAACACTGGGGTACAGTACAGGTGGGGATAGGTCTGTCACTGTATAATGCTGGGGTACAGTACTGGTGTGGACAGGTCTGTCACTGTATAACACTGGGGTACAGTACTGGTGTGGACAGGTCTGTCAGAGTATAACACTGGGGTACAGAACTGGTAGGGACAGGTCTATCACTGTATAACACTGGGGTACAGTACTGGTGGGGCAGGTCTATCATTGTATAATGATGGGAAACAGTACTTGTGGGGACGGGTCTGTCAGTGTGTCACACTGTGGTACAGTACTGGTGGGGACGGGTCTTTCACTCTATAACACTGGGGTACAGTACTGGTGGACACAGGTCTGTCACTGTATAACACTGGGGCACTGTACTGGTGGACACAGGTCTGTCACTGTATAACGCAGGGCTACTGTCATGGTGGGGACTGTATAACACTGTGGTACAATAGTGCTTGGGACAGGTCTGTCACTGTATTGCACTCGGCTACTGTCAGGGTGGGGACATGTCTGTCCCTGTATAACACTGTGGTACAGTACTGTGGTACAGTGCGGAAAGGGCTGTCACTGTATAACACTACGGTTCAGAACTGGTGGGAACAGGTGTGTCACTGTAAAGCACTGCGGTACAGTGCTGGTGGGGATGGATCTGTCACTGTATAACATTAGGGTACAGTACTCGTGGGGACAGGTGTGTCACTATAATACTGGGAGACAGTACTGGTGTTGACTGGTCTGTTACTGTATTACACTGGGGTACAGTACTGGTGGGGACAGGTCTTTCACTGTATAACACTGGGCTGCAGTACTGGTGCGGACAGGTCTGTCACTGTATATATGGAATACAATACATGTGGGGACGGGTCTGTCATTGTATAACACAGTGTTATAGTACTGGTGGGGATGGGTCAGTCACTCTATACCGCTGGGATGCAGTACTGGTGGGGACAGGTCTGTCACTGTATAACACTGCGGTACAGTACTGGTGGGGACAGGTCTGTCACTGTATAACACTGGGGTACAGTACTGGTGGGGACAGGTCTGTCACTGTATAACACTGGGGTACAGTACTGGTGGGGACAGGTCTGTCACTGTATAACACTGGGGTACAGTACTGGTGGGGACAGGTCTGTCACTGTATAACACTGGGGTACAGTACTGATGGGGACAGGTCTGTCTCTGTATAACACTGGGGTACAGTACTGGTGGGGTCAGGTCTATTGCTGTATGACACTGGGGTACAGTACTGATGGGGACAGGTCTGTCACTGTATAATGCTGGGGTACAGTACTGGTGTGGACAGGTCTGTCACTGTATAACACTGGGGTACAGTACTGGTGTGGACAGGTCTGTCCGAGTATAACACTGGGGTACAGAACTGGTAGGGACAGGTCTATCACTGTATAACACTGGGGTACAGTACTGGTGGGGACAGGTCTGTCACTGTATAACACTGCGGTACAGTACTGGTGGGGAAAGGTCTGTCACTGTATAACACTGGGGTACAGTACTGATGGGGACAGGTCTGTCTCTGTATAACACTGGGGTACAGTACTGGTGGGGTCAGGTCTATCGCTGTATGACACTGGGGTACAGTACTGGTGGGGACAGGTCTGTCACTGTATAACACTGCGGTTCAGTACTGGTGGGGACAGGTCTGTCACTGTATAACACTGGGGTACAGTACTGGTGAGGACAGGTCTGTCACTGTATAACACTGGGATACAGTACTGGAGGGGACAGGTCTGTCACTGTATAACACTGGGATACAGTACTGGTGGGGACAGGTCAGTCACTGTATAACACTGGGGCACAGTACTGGTGGGGACAGGTCTGTCACTGTATAACACTGGGCTACAGTGCTGGTGGGGACAGATCTGTCACTGTATAACACTGGGATACAGTGCTGGTGGGGACAGGTCTGTCACTGTATAACACTGGGGTACAGTACTGGTGCGGACAGGTCTGTCACTGTATAACACTGGGGTACAGTACTGATGGGGACAGGTCTGTCTCTGTATAACACTGGGGCACAGTACTGGTGGGGACAGGTCTATCGCTGTATGACACTGGGGTACAGTACTGGAGGGGACAGGTCTGTCACTGTATAACACTGTGATACAGTACTGGTGGGGACAGGTCAGTCACTGTATAACACTGGGGCACAGTACTGGTGGGGACATGTCTGTCACTGTATAACACTGGGCTACAGTGCTGGTGGGGACAGATCTGTCACTGTATAACACTGGGATACAGTGCTGGTGGGGACAGGTCTGTCACTGTATAACACTGGGGTACAGTACTGGTGCGGACAGGTCTGTCACTGTATAACACTGGGATACAGTAAATGTGGGGTCAGGTCTGTCACTGTATAAAACTGGGGTTCAGTACTGGTGTGGATCGGTCTGTCACTGTATAACACTGGCGCTCAGTACTGGTGGGGACAGTTCTGTCACTGTATCACACTGGGGAACAGTACTGATGGGGACAGGTCTGTGACTGTATAACACTGGGGTACAGAACTGGTGGGGATGGGTCTGTCACTGTATAACACTGGGGTACAGTACTGGTGGGGACAGGCCTGCCACTGTTTAACACTGGGGTACAGTACTAGTGGGGACATGTCTGTCACTGTATAACACTGGGGTACAGTACTGGTGGGGACAGGTCTGTCACTGTTTAACACTGGGGTACAGTACTTGAAGTGGACAGGTCAGTCACTGTATAACTTTGGGGTACAGTATTTGTGTGGATATGTCTGTGATTTTATAACACTGGGGTACAGTACTAGTGGGGATAGGTCTGTCACTGTATATCATTGGGGTACTGTACTGGTGGGGTCAGGTCTGTCACTGTATAACACTGGGGTACTGTACTGGTGGGGACAGGTCTGTCACTGTATAACACTGGGGTACAGTACTGGTGGGGACGTGCCTGTCACTGTATAACACTAGGGTACAGTACTGGTTGGGACAGTTCTGTCACTGTATAACCCTGGGGTACAGTACTGGTGGTGTCAGGTCTGTTACTGTATAACACTGTGGTACTGTACTGGTGGGGACCGGTGTGTCACTGTATAACACTGGGGTACAGTACTGGTGGGGACAGTTCTGTCACTGTATAACACTGGGGTACAGTACTGGTGGGGACAGGTCTGTCACTGTATAACACTAGTTTACAGTGCTGGTGGGGACAGGTGTGTCACTGTATAACACTGGGCTACATTACTGGTGGGGAAGGGTCTGTCACGGTATAACACTAGTTTACAGTACTGGTGGGAACAGGTGTGTCACTGTATAACACTGGGCTACATTACTGGTGGGGACGCGTCTGTCACTGTATAACACTGGGGGACATTACTGGTGGGGATAGTTCTGTCAGTGTATAACACTGGGGTATAGTAGTGGTCGGGACAGGTCTGTCACTGTATAACACTGGGGTACAGTACTGGTGGGGACAGGTCTGTCACTGAATAACACTGGGGTACAGTACTGGAGGGGACAGGTCAGTCCATGGATAACTCTGGGGAACAGTACTGGTGGGGACAGTTCTGTCACTGTATAACACTGGGGTACAGTAATGGTGGGGACAGTTCTGTCCCTGTATAACACTGGGGTGCAGTACTGGTGTGGAGTGGTCTGTCACTGTATAACACGGGGGTTCAGTACTTGAAAGGGACAGGTCTGTCAGTGTATAAAACTGGGGTACAGTACTGGTGGAGACAGGTCTGTCACTGTATAACACGGGGGTACGCTACTTGTGGGGACAGGTCTGTCACTCTATAACATTGGAGTACAGTACTGGTGGGGACGGGTCTGTTACTGTATAACACTGGGGTACAGTACTTGAAATGGACAGGTCAGTCACTGTATAACACTGGGATACAGTACTTGAAGTGGCAGGTCAGTCACTGTATAACACTGGGGTACAGTACTGGTAGGGACAGGTCTGTCACTGTATAACACTGGGGTACAGTACTAGTGGGGACAGGTCTGTCACTGTATAACACTGGGGTACAGTACTGGTGGGGACAGTTCTGTCACTGTATAACACTGGGGTACAGTACAGGTGGGGATAGGTCTGTCACTGTATAATGCTGGGGTACAGTACTGGTGTGGACAGGTCTGTCACTGTATAACACTGGGGTACAGTACTGGTGTGGACAGGTCTGTCAGAGTATAACACTGGGGTACAGAACTGGTAGGGACAGGTCTATCACTGTATAACACTGGGGTACAGTACTGGTGGGGCAGGTCTATCATTGTATAATGATGGGAAACAGTACTTGTGGGGACGGGTCTGTCAGTGTGTCACACTGTGGTACAGTACTGGTGGGGACGGGTCTTTCACTCTATAACACTGGGGTACAGTACTGGTGGACACAGGTCTGTCACTGTATAACACTGGGGCACTGTACTGGTGGACACAGGTCTGTCACTGTATAACGCAGGGCTACTGTCATGGTGGGGACTGTATAACACTGTGGTACAATAGTGCTTGGGACAGGTCTGTCACTGTATTGCACTCGGCTACTGTCAGGGTGGGGACATGTCTGTCCCTGTATAACACTGTGGTACAGTACTGTGGTACAGTGCGGAAAGGGCTGTCACTGTATAACACTACGGTTCAGAACTGGTGGGAACAGGTGTGTCACTGTAAAGCACTGCGGTACAGTGCTGGTGGGGATGGATCTGTCACTGTATAACATTAGGGTACAGTACTCGTGGGGACAGGTGTGTCACTATAATACTGGGAGACAGTACTGGTGTTGACTGGTCTGTTACTGTATTACACTGGGGTACAGTACTGGTGGGGACAGGTCTTTCACTGTATAACACTGGGCTGCAGTACTGGTGCGGACAGGTCTGTCACTGTATATATGGAATACAATACATGTGGGGACGGGTCTGTCATTGTATAACACAGTGTTATAGTACTGGTGGGGATGGGTCAGTCACTCTATACCGCTGGGATGCAGTACTGGTGGGGACAGGTCTGTCACTGTATAACACTGCGGTACAGTACTGGTGGGGACAGGTCTGTCACTGTATAACACTGGGGTACAGTACTGGTGGGGACAGGTCTGTCACTGTATAACACTGGGGTACAGTACTGGTGGGGACAGGTCTGTCACTGTATAACACTGGGGTACAGTACTGGTGGGGACAGGTCTGTCACTGTATAACACTGGGGTACAGTACTGATGGGGACAGGTCTGTCTCTGTATAACACTGGGGTACAGTACTGGTGGGGTCAGGTCTATTGCTGTATGACACTGGGGTACAGTACTGATGGGGACAGGTCTGTCACTGTATAATGCTGGGGTACAGTACTGGTGTGGACAGGTCTGTCACTGTATAACACTGGGGTACAGTACTGGTGTGGACAGGTCTGTCCGAGTATAACACTGGGGTACAGAACTGGTAGGGACAGGTCTATCACTGTATAACACTGGGGTACAGTACTGGTGGGGCAGGTCTATCATTGTATAATGATGGGAAACAGTACTTGTGGGGACGGGTCTGTCAGTGTGTCACACTGTGGTACAGTACTGGTGGGGACGGGTCTTTCACTCTATAACACTGGGGTACAGTACTGGTGGACACAGGTCTGTCACTGTATAACACTGGGGCACTGTACTGGTGGACACAGGTCTGTCACTGTATAACGCAGGGCTACTGTCATGGTGGGGACTGTATAACACTGTGGTACAATAGTGCTTGGGACAGGTCTGTCACTGTATTGCACTCGGCTACTGTCAGGGTGGCGACATGTCTGTCCCTGTATAACACTGTGGTACAGTACTGTGGTACAGTGCGGAAAGGGCTGTCACTGTATAACACTACGGTTCAGAACTGGTGGGAACAGGTGTGTCACTGTAAAGCAATGCGGTACAGTGCTGGTGGGGATGGATCTGTCACTGTATAACATTAGGGTACAGTACTCGTGGGGACAGGTGTGTCACTATAATACTGGGATACAGTACTGGTGTTGACTGGTCTGTTACTGTATTACACTGGGGTACAGTACTGGTGGGGACAGGTCTTTCACTGTATAACACTGGGCTGCAGTACTGGTGCGGACAGGTCTGTCACTGTATATATGGAATACAATACATGTGGGGACGGGTCTGTCATTGTATAACACAGTGTTATAGTAATGGTGGGGATGGGTCAGTCACTCTATACCGCTGGGATGCAGTACTGGTGGGGACAGGTCTGTCATTGTATAACACTGCGGTACAGTACTGGTGGGGACAGGTCTGTCACTTTATAACACTGGGGTACAGTACTGGTGGGGACAGGTCTGTCACTGTATAACACTGGGGTACAGTACTGGTGGGGACAGGTCTGTCACTGTATAACACTGGGGTACAGTACTGGTGGGGACAGGTCTGTCACTGTATAACACTGCGGTACAGTACTGGTGGGGACAGGTCTGTCACTGTATAACACTGGGGTACAGTACTGATGGGGACAGGTCTGTCTCTGTATAACACTGGGGTACAGTACTGGTGGGGTCAGGTCTATCGCTGTATGACACTGGGGTACAGTACTGGTGGGGACAGGTCTGTCACTGTATAACACAGGGGTACAGTACTGGTGAGGACAGGTCTGTCACTGTATAACACTGGGATACAGTACTGGAGGGGACAGGTCTGTCACTGTATAACACTGGGATACAGTACTGGTGGGGACAGGTCAGTCACTGTATAACACTGGGGCACAGTACTGGTGGGGACAGGTCTGTCACTGTATAACACTGGTCTACAGTGCTGGTGGGGACAGATCTGTCACTGTATAACACTGGGATACAGTGCTGGTGGGGACAGATCTGTCACTGTATAACACTGGGGTACAGTACTGGTGCGGACAGGTCTGTCACTGTATAACACTGGGGTACAGTACTGATGGGGACAGGTCTGTCTCTGTATAACACTGGGGCACAGTACTGGTGGGGACAGGTCTATCGCTGTATGACACTGGGGTACAGTACTGGAGGGGACAGGTCTGTCACTGTATAACACTGTGATACAGTACTGGTGGGGACAGGTCAGTCACTGTATAACACTGGGGCACAGTACTGGTGGGGACAGGTCTGTCACTGTATAACACTGGGCTACAGTGCTGGTGGGGACAGATCTGTCACTGTATAACACTGGGATACAGTGCTGGTGGGGACAGGTCTGTCACTGTATAACACTGGGGTACAGTACTGGTGTGGACAGGTCTGTCAGAGTATAACACTGGGGTACAGAACTGGTAGGGACAGGTCTATCACTGTATAACACTGGGGTACAGTACTGGTGGGGCAGGTCTATCATTGTATAACGATGGGAAACAGTACTTGTGGGGACGGGTCTGTCAGTGTGTCACACTGTGGTACAGTACTGGTGGGGACGGGTCTTTCACTCTATAACACTGGGGTACAGTACTGGTGGACACAGGTCTGTCACTGTATAACACTGGGGCACTGTACTGGTGGACACAGGTCTGTCACTGTATAACGCAGGGCTACTGTCATGGTGGGGACTGTATAACACTGTGGTACAATAGTGCTTGGGACAGGTCTGTCACTGTATTGCACTCGGCTACTGTCAGGGTGGGGACATGTCTGTCCCTGTATAACACTGTGGTACAGTACTGTGGTACAGTGCGGAAAGGGCTGTCACTGTATAACACTACGGTTCAGAACTGGTGGGAACAGGTGTGTCACTGTAAAGCACTGCGGTACAGTGCTGGTGGGGATGGATCTGTCACTGTATAACATTAGGGTACAGTACTCGTGGGGACAGGTGTGTCACTATAATACTGGGATACAGTACTGGTGTTGACTGGTCTGTTACTGTATTACACTGGGGTACAGTACTGGTGGGGACAGGTCTTTCACTGTATAACACTGGGCTGCAGTACTGGTGCGGACAGGTCTGTCACTGTATATATGGAATACAATACATGTGGGGACGGGTCTGTCATTGTATAACACAGTGTTATAGTAATGGTGGGGATGGGTCAGTCACTCTATACCGCTGGGATGCAGTACTGGTGGGGACAGGTCTGTCATTGTATAACACTGCGGTACAGTACTGGTGGGGACAGGTCTGTCACTGTATAACACTGGGGTACAGTACTGGTGGGGACAGGTCTGTCACTGTATAACACTGGGGTACAGTACTGGTGGGGACAGGTCTGTCACTGTATAACACTGGGGTACAGTACTGGTGGGGACAGGTCTGTCACTGTATAACACTGCGGTACAGTACTGGTGGGGACAGGTCTGTCACTGTATAACACTGGGGTACAGTACTGATGGGGACAGGTCTGTCTCTGTATAACACTGGGGTACAGTACTGGTGGGGTCAGGTCTATCGCTGTATGACACTGGGGTACAGTACTGGTGGGGACAGGTCTGTCACTGTATAACACTGCGGTTCAGTACTGGTGGGGACAGGTCTGTCACTGTATAACACTGGGGTACAGTACTGGTGAGGACAGGTCTGTCACTGTATAACACTGGGATACAGTACTGGAGGGGACAGGTCTGTCACTGTATAACACTGGGATACAGTACTGGTGGGGACAGGTCAGTCACTGTATAACACTGGGGCACAGTACTGGTGGGGACAGGTCTGTCACTGTATAACACTGGGCTACAGTGCTGGTGGGGACAGATCTGTCACTGTATAACACTGGGATACAGTGCTGGTGGGGACAGGTCTGTCACTGTATAACACTGGGGTACAGTACTGGTGCGGACAGGTCTGTCACTGTATAACACTGGGGTACAGTACTGATGGGGACAGGTCTGTCTCTGTATAACACTGGGGCACAGTACTGGTGCGGACAGGTCTATCGCTGTATGACACTGGGGTACAGTACTGGAGGGGACAGGTCTGTCACTGTATAACACTGTGATACAGTACTGGTGGGGACAGGTCAGTCACTGTATAACACTGGGGCACAGTACTGGTGGGGACAGGTCTGTCACTGTATAACACTGGGCTACAGTGCTGGTGGGGACAGATCTGTCACTGTATAACACTGGGATACAGTGCTGGTGGGGACAGGTCTGTCACTGTATAACACTGGGGTACAGTACTGGTGCGGACAGGTCTGTCACTGTATAACACTGGGATACAGTAAATGTGGGGTCAGGTCTGTCACTGTATAAAACTGGGGTTCAGTACTGGTGTGGATCGGTCTGTCACTGTATAACACTGGCGCTCAGTACTGGTGGGGACAGTTCTGTCACTGTATCACACTGGGGAACAGTACTGATGGGGACAGGTCTGTGACTGTATAACACTGTGATACAGTACTGGTGGGGACAGGTCAGTCACTGTATAACACTGGGGCACAGTACTGGTGGGGACAGGTCTGTCACTGTATAACACTGGGCTACAGTGCTGGTGGGGACAGATCTGTCACTGTATAACACTGGGATACAGAACTGGTGGGGATGGGTCTGTCACTGTATAACACTGGGGTACAGTACTGGTGGGGACAGGCCTGCCACTGTTTAACACTGGGGTACAGCACTAGTGGGGACATGTCTGTCACTGTATAACACTGGGGTACAGTACTGGTGGGGACAGGTCTGTCACTGTTTAACACTGGGGTACAGTACTTGAAGTGGACAGGTCAGTCACTGTATAACTTTGGGGTACAGTATTTGTGTGGATATGTCTGTGATTTTATAACACTGGGGTACAGTACTGGTGGGGATAGGTCTGTCACTGTATATCATTGGGGTACTGTACTGGTGGGGTCAGGTCTGTCACTGTATAACACTGGGGTACTGTACTGGTGGGGACAGGTCTGTCACTGTATAACACTAGGGTACAGTACTGGTTGGGACAGTTCTGTCACTGTATAACCCTGGGGTACAGTACTGGTGGTGTCAGGTCTGTTACTGTATAACACTGTGGTACTGTACTGGTGGGGACCGGTGTGTCACTGTATAACACTGGGGTACAGTACTGGTGGGGACAGTTCTGTCACTGTATAACACTGGGGTACAGTACTGGTGGGGACAGGTCTGTCACTGTATAACACTAGTTTACAGTGCTGGTGGGGACAGGTGTGTCACTGTATAACACTGGGCTACATTACTGGTGGGGAAGGGTCTGTCACTGTATAACACTAGTTTACAGTACTGGTGGGGACAGGTGTGTCACTGTATAACACTGGGCTACATTACTGGTGGGGACGCGTCTGTCACTGTATAACACTGGGGGACATTACTGGTGGGGATAGTTCTGTCAGTGTATAACACTGGGGTATAGTAGTGGTCGGGACAGGTCTGTCACTGTATAACACTGGGGTACAGTACTGGTGGGGACAGGTCTGTCACTGTATAACACTGGGGTACAGTACTGGAGGGGACAGGTCAGTCCATGGATAACTCTGGGGAACA
The DNA here is from genome assembly GCF_017639515.1 of Carcharodon carcharias. NCBI lineage: Eukaryota > Metazoa > Chordata > Chondrichthyes > Lamniformes > Lamnidae > Carcharodon > Carcharodon carcharias. The sequence goes on from NW_024470768.1 coordinate 736,809, forward strand.
GTACTGGTGGGGACAGTTCTGTCACTGTATAACACTGGGGTACAGTAATGGTGGGGACAGTTCTGTCCCTGTATAACACTGGGGTGCAGTACTGGTGTGGAGTGGTCTGTCACTGTATAACACGGGGGTTCAGTACTTGAAAGGGACAGGTCTGTCAGTGTATAACACTGGGGTACAGTACTGGTGGAGACAGGTCTGTCACTGTATAACACGGGGGTACGCTACTTGTGGGGACAGGTCTGTCACTCTATAACATTGGAGTACAGTACTGGTGGGGACGGGTCTGTTACTGTATAACACTGGGGTACAGTACTTGAAATGGACAGGTCAGTCACTGTATAACACTGGGATACAGTACTTGAAGTGGCAGGTCAGTCACTGTATAACACTGGGGTACAGTACTGGTAGGGACAGGTCTGTCACTGTATAACACTGGGGTACAGTACTAGTGGGGACAGGTCTGTCACTGTATAACACTGGGGTACAGTACTGGTGGGGACAGTTCTGTCACTGTATAACACTGGGGTACAGTACTGGTGGGGATAGGTCTGTCACTGTATAATGCTGGGGTACAGTACTGGTGTGGACAGGTCTGTCACTGTATAACACTGGGGTACAGTACTGGTGTGGACAGGTCTGTCAGAGTATAACACTGGGGTACAGAACTGGTAGGGACAGGTCTATCACTGTATAACACTGGGGTACAGTACTGGTGGGGCAGGTCTATCATTGTATAACGATGGGAAACAGTACTTGTGGGGACGGGTCTGTCAGTGTGTCACACTGTGGTACAGTACTGGTGGGGACGGGTCTTTCACTCTATAACACTGGGGTACAGTACTGGTGGACACAGGTCTGTCACTGTATAACACTGGGGCACTGTACTGGTGGACACAGGTCTGTCACTGTATAACGCAGGGCTACTGTCATGGTGGGGACTGTATAACACTGTGGTACAATAGTGCTTGGGACAGGTCTGTCACTGTATTGCACTCGGCTACTGTCAGGGTGGGGACATGTCTGTCCCTGTATAACACTGTGGTACAGTACTGTGGTACAGTGCGGAAAGGGCTGTCACTGTATAACACTACGGTTCAGAACTGGTGGGAACAGGTGTGTCACTGTAAAGCACTGCGGTACAGTGCTGGTGGGGATGGATCTGTCACTGTATAACATTAGGGTACAGTACTCGTGGGGACAGGTGTGTCACTATAATACTGGGATACAGTACTGGTGTTGACTGGTCTGTTACTGTATTACACTGGGGTACAGTACTGGTGGGGACAGGTCTTTCACTGTATAACACTGGGCTGCAGTACTGGTGCGGACAGGTCTGTCACTGTATATATGGAATACAATACATGTGGGGACGGGTCTGTCATTGTATAACACAGTGTTATAGTACTGGTGGGGACAGGTCAGTCACTGTATAACACTGGGGCACAGTACTGGTGGGGACAGGTCTGTCACTGTATAACACTGGGCTACAGTGCGGGTGGGGACAGATCTGTCACTGTATAACACTGGGATACAGTGCTGGTGGGGACAGGTCTGTCACTGTATAACACTGGGGTACAGTACTGGTGCGGACAGGTCTGTCACTGTATAACACTGGGGTACAGTACTGATGGGGACAGGTCTGTCATTATAACACTGTGGTACAGTACTGGTGCGGACAAGTCTGTCACTGTATAACACTGGGGTACAGTACTGGTGGGGACAGGTCTGTCTCTGTGTAACACTAGGGTACAGTACTGGTGGGGACAGGTCTATCGCTGTATGACACTGGGGTACAGTACTGGAGGGGACAGGTCTGTCACTGTATAACACTGGGATACAGTACTGGTGGGGACAGGTCAGTCACTGTATAACACTGGGGCACAGTACTGGTGGGGACAGGTCTGTCACTGTATAACACTGGGCTACAGTGCTGGTGGGGACAGATCTGTCACTGTATAACACTGGGATACAGTGCTGGTGGGGACAGGTCTGTCACTGTATAACACTGGGGTACAGTACTGGTGCGGACATGTCTGTCACTGTATAACACTGGGATACAGTAAATGTGGGGTCAGGTCTGTCACTGTATAAAACTGGGGTTCAGTACTGGTGTGGATCGGTCTGTCACTGTATAACACTGGCGCTCAGTACTGGTGGGGACAGTTCTGTCACTATATCACACTGGGGAACAGTACTGATGGGGACAGGTCTGTGACTGTATAACACTGGGGTACAGAACTGGTGGGGATGGGTCTGTCACTGTATAACACTGGGGTACAGTACTGGTGGGGACAGGCCTGCCACTGTTTAACACTGGGGTACAGTACTAGTGGGGACGTGTCTGTCACTGTATAACACTGGGGTACAGTACTGGTGGGGACAGGTCTGTCACCGTTTAACACTGGGGTACAGTACTTGAAGTGGACAGGTCAGTCACTGTATAACTTTGGGGTACAGTATTTGTGTGGATATGTCTGTGATTTTATAACACTGGGGTACAGTACTGGTGGGGATAGGTCTGTCATTGTATATCATTGGGGTACTGTACTGGTGGGGTCAGGTCTGTCACTGTATAACACTGGGGTACTGTACTGGTGGGGACAGGTCTGTCACTGTATAACACTGGGGTACAGTACTGGTGGGGACGTGCCTGTCACTGTATAACACTAGGGTACAGTACTGGTTGGGACAGTTCTGTCACTGTATAACCCTGGGGTACAGTACTGGTGGTGTCAGGTCTGTTACTGTATAACACTGTGGTACTGTACTGGTGGGGACCGGTGTGTCACTGTATAACACTGGGGTACAGTACTGGTGGGGACAGTTCTGTCACTGTATAACACTGGGGTACAGTACTGGTGGGGACAGGTCTGTCACTGTATAACACTAGTTTACAGTGCTGGTGGGGACAGGTATGTCACTGTATAACACTGGGCTACATTACTGGTGGGGAAGGGTCTGTCACTGTATAACACTAGTTTACAGTACTGGTGGGGACAGGTGTGTCACTGTATAACACTGGGCTACATTACTGGTGGGGACGCGTCTGTCACTGTATAACACTGGGGGACATTACTGGTGGGGATAGTTC
>NW_024470768.1:752399-780517 GCF_017639515.1 Carcharodon carcharias
CCCGTCTGCCCTCTCGGGTGGGGGTAAAAGATCCCACGGCCACTACTGGGAGAAGAGCAGTGGGGAGTTCTCCCCGGTGTCCTGGGGCCAATATTTATCCCTCACCCAACATCACTAAAAACAGATGATCTGGGTCATTATCACATTGCTGTTTGTGGGATCTTGCTATGCATAAATGGGCTGCTGAGTTTCCTACATTACAACAGGGACCGCACTTCAAAAAAAACAGTCCTTCACTGTGTGTGGAACACTCTGGGACGTCCCGAGGGGGCGACAGGAGCTGGAGAGATGGGGGGATGGGGAGATGGGGAGATGGGGGGATGGGGGGATGGGGAGATGGGGAGATGGGGAGATGGGGGGATGGGGAGATGGGGGATGGGAAGATTGGAGAGATGTGGGGATGGGGAGATGGGGAGATGGGGCGATAAGGGGATGGGGAGATGGGGAGATGGGGAGATGGGGGGATGGGGGAGATGGGGGAGATGGGGGGATGGGGGGATGGGGAGATGGGGGGATGGGGGGATGGGGAGATGGGGGGGTGGGAAGATTGGAAGGATAGGGGGATGGGGAGATGGGGAGATGGGGCGTTAAGGGGATGGGGAGATGGGGGGATGGGGGAGATGGGGGAGATGCGGGAGATGGGGGGATGGGGAGATGGGCAGATGGGGGGATGGGGAGATGGGGGGATGGGGAGATGGGGAGATGGGGCGATAAGGGGATGGGGAGATGGGGAGATGGGGGAGATGGGGGGATGGGGAGATGGGGAGATGGGGAGATGGGGCGATAAGGGGATGGGGAGATGGGGGGATGGGGAGATGGGGGGATGGGGAGATGGGGAGATGGGGGGATGGGGAGATGGGGGGATGGGGAGATGGGGCGATAAGGGGATGGGGAGATGGGGAGTTGGGGGAGATGGGGGGATGGGGGGATGGGGAGATGGGGGGATGGGGAGATGGGGGGATGGGGGGATGGGGGAGATGGGGGGATGGGGGGATGGGGAGATGGGGGGATGGGGAGATGGGGGGATGGGGGGATGGGGAGATGGGGGGATGGGGAGATGGGGGGATGGGGGGATGAGGAGCCTGGGTTTGGTGGCTGCGTGTTGTTTGTGAACTGATTCCCAGGAGGATGTGACATCCCAGTTCTCACCCAGTGAAAAACAATCACTGCTCCTTCAGAAACAGGTGCTCCAGCTTCCACATGATGTTGATCCAACTTCAGATCCGGCTGAATGTTTTCACCGATGACACTGCCTCAGCCACTTCACTCAGCCTGTCTCTCCCCTCCTGACGCGGGGGCTGCTCTTGCTCCCAGTTCCAGATACAGCGTGGGAATACTGTCTAATCCCCCTCACTCCCCAACCCTTTAATAGCCCACACTCGGAGTTACCGCGCACAGTCCCGGTCTCTCTATCCCACACTCGGAGTTACCGTGCACAGTCCCAGTCTCTCTATCCCACACTCAGAGTTACCGCGCACAGTCCCGGTCTCTCTATCCCACACTCAGAGTTACCGCGCACAGTCCCGGTCTCCGTATCCCACACTCGGTGTTACCGCGCACAGTCCCGGTCTCTCTATCCCACACTCGGAGTTACCGCGCACAGTCCCGGTCTCCGTATCCCACACTCGGAGTTACCGCGCACAGTCCCGGTCTCTCTATCCCACACTCGGAGTTACCGCGCACAGTCCCGGTCTCTCTATCCCACACTCGGAGTTACCGTGCACAGTCCCGGTCTCTCTATCCCACACTCGGAGTTACCGCGCACAGTCCCGGTCTCTCTATCCCACACTCGGAGTTACCGCGCACAGTCCCGGTCTCTCTATCCCACACTCGGAGTTACCATGCACAATCCCGGTCACTCTATCCCACACTCGGAGTTACCGTGCACAGTCCCGGTCTCCGTATCCCACACTCGGAGTTACCGTGCACAGTCCCGGTCTCCGTATCCCACACTCAGAGTTACCGTGCACAGTCCCGGATTCTCTGTCCCACACTCGGAGTTACTGTGCACAGTCCCGGTCTCCGTATCCCACACTCGGAGTTACTGTACACAGTCCTGGTCTCTCTATCCCACACTCGGAGTTACCGTGCACAGTCCGGGTCTCCGTATCCCACACTCGGAGTTACCACGCACAGTCCCGGTCTCTCTATCCCACACTTGGAGTTACCACGCACAGTCCCGGTCTCTCTATCCCACACTCGGAGTTACCGCGCACAGTCCCGGTCTCCATATGCCACACTCGGAGTTACTGTACACAGTCCCGGTCTCCGTATCCCACACTCGGAGTTACCGTACACAGTCGCGGTCTCCGTATCCCACACTTGAGTTACCGCGCACAGTCCCAGTCTCTCTTTCCCACACTCGGAGTTACCGCGCACAGTCCCGGTGTCCGTATCCCACACTCGGAGATACCACGCACAGTCCCGGTCTCCGTAACCCACACTCGGAGTTACCGCGCACAATCCCGGTCTGCGTATTCCACAATCGGAGTTACCATGCACAGTCCCGGTCTCTCTATCCCACACTCGGAGTTACCACGCACAGTATAGGTCTCCATATCCCACACTCGGAGATACCGCGCACAGTCCCGGTCTCTCTTTCCCACACTCGGAGTTACCACGCACAGTCCCGGTCTCTATATCCCACACTCGGAGTTACCGTGCACGGTCCCGGTCTCCATATCCCACACTCGGAGTTACCTTGCACCGTCCCGGTCTTTCTATCCCTCACTTGGAGTTACCTTGCACAATCCGGTCTCTCTGACCCACACTCGGAGTTACTGTGCACAGTCCCGGTCTCTCTATCCCACACTCGGAGTTATTGTACACAGTCCCGGTCTCTCTATCCCACACTCGGAGTTACTGTACACAGTCCCGGTCTCCGTATCCCACACTCGGAGTTACTGTACACAGTCCCGGTCTCCATATCCCACACTCGGAGTTACTGTACACAGTCCCGGTCTCCGTATCCCACACTCGGAGTTACCGCGCACAGTCCCAGTCTCCGTATCCCACGTTCGGAGTTACCGCGCACAGTCCCGGTGTCCGTATCCCACACTCAGAGTTACCGCGCACAGTCCCGGTCTCTCTATCCCACACTCGGAGTTACCGTGCACAGTCCCGGTCTCCGTATCCCACACTCGGAGATACCACGCACAGTCCCGGTCTCCGTATCCCACACTCGGAGTTACCGTACACAGTCCCGGTCTCCGTGTCCCACACTCGGAGTTACCGTGCACAGTCCCGGTCTCTCTATCCCACACTCGGAGTTACCGCGCACTGTACCGGTCTCCGTATCCCACACTCGGAGTTACCACGCACAGTCCCGGTCTCTATATTCCACACTTGGTTTTACTGCGCACATTCCCGGCCTCTCTATCCCACACTAGGAGTTACCGCGCACAGTCCCGGTCTCCATATCCCACAGTCGTTGTTACCGCGCACAGTCCCGGTCTCCATATCCCACACTCGGAGTTACCGTGCACCGTCGCGATCTTTCTATCCCTCACTCGGAGTTACCATGCACAGTACCGGTCTCTCTATCCCACACTCGGAGTTACCGTGCACAGTCCCGGTGTCCTTATCCCACCCTCGGAGTTACCGCGCACAGTCCCGGTCTCCATATCCCACACTCGGAGTTACCGTGCACAGTCACGTTCTCACTATCCCACACTCGGAGTTACAACGCACAGTCCCGGCCTCCGTATCCCACATTCAGAGTTACCGTGCACAGACCCGGTCTCTCTATCCCACACTCGGAGTTACCGCGCACAGTCCCGGTCTCTCTATCCCACACTCGGAGGTAACGTGCACAGTTCCGGTCTCTCTATCCCACACTCGGAGTTACCGTGCACAGTCCCGGTCTCCGTACCCCACACTCGGAAAAACCGTGCACAGTCCCGCTCTCCGTATCCCACACTTGGAGTTGCTGTGCACAGTCCCGGTCTCCATATCCCACACTCGGTGTTACCGTGCCCAGTCCCGGTCTCCGTATCCCACACTCGGAGTTACTGTACACAGTCCCGGTCGCTCTATCCCACACTCGGAGCTTTCGTGCACAGTCCCGGTCTCCGTATCCCACACTCGGAGTTCCTGTGCACAGTCCCGGTCTCTCTATCCCACACTCGGAGCTACAGTGCACAGTCCCAGTCTCCGTATCCCTCACTCGGAGTTACCGCGCACAGTCCCGGTCTCTCTTTCCCACACTCGGAGTTACCGCGCACGGTCCCGGTGTCTCTATCCCACACTCCGAGTTACCGCACACAGTCCCGCTCTCCTTATCCCACCATTGGAGTTACCGTGCACAGTCCTGGTCTCCGTATCCCACACTAGAGTTACCGTGCACCGTCCCAGTCTCTCTATCCCTCACTCGGAGTTACCTCACACAGTCCCGGTCTCCGTATCCCACACTCGGAGATACCACGCACTGTCCCGGTCTCTCTATCCCACTCTCGGAGTTACCGTGCACAGTCCCGGTCTCCATATCCCACACTCGGAGATACCACGCACACTCCCGGTCTCCATATCGCACACTCGGAGATACCACGCACAGTCCCGGTCTCTCTATCCCACACTCGGAGTTACTGTGCCCAGTCCCGGTATCCGTATCCCACACTCGGAGATACCACGCACAGTCCCGGTCTCCGTACCCCACACTCGGAGTTACCCTGCACAGTCCCGCTCTCCGTATCCCACACTCGGAGTTACTGTACACAGTCCCGGTCGCTCTATCCCACACTCGGAGCTTTCGTGCACAGTCCCGGTCTCCGTATCCCACACTCGGAGTTACTGTGCACAGTCCCGGTCTCTCTATCCCACACTCGGAGCTACCGTGCACAGTCCCAGTCTCCGTATCCCACACTCGGAGTTACTGTACACAGTCCCGGTCTCCGTATCCCAAACTCGGAGTTGCCGCGCACAGTCCCGGTCTCTCTATCCCACACTCGGAGTTACCGCGCACGGTCCCGGTGTCTCTATCCCACACTCCGAGTTACCGCACACAGTTCCGCTCTCCTTATCCCACCATTGGAGTTACCGTGTTCAGTCCCGGTCTCCGTATCCAACATTCGGGGTTACAACGCACAGTCCCGGTCTCCGTATCCCACACTCGGAGTTACTGTGCACAGTCCCGGTCGCCGTGTCCTACACTCGGAGTTACCGCGCACAGTCCCGGTCTCTCTATCCCACACTCGGAGTTACCGCGCACAGTTCCGGTCTCTCTATCCCACTCTTGGAGTTACCGCGCACAGTCCCTGTCTCTCTATCCCACACTCGGTGTTACCGCGCACAGTCCCGGTCTCCATATCCCACACTCAGAGATACCACGCACAGTCCCGGTCTCTTTATCCCACACTCGGAGTTACCCTGCACAGTTCCGGTCTCCGTATCCCACATTCTGAGATACCACGCACAGTCCCGGTCTCTCTATCCCACACTCGGAGTTACCGCGCACAGTCCCAGTCTCTCTATCCCACACTCGGAGTTACCACGCACAGTCCCGGTCTCTCTAACCCACACTCGGAGTTACCGCGCACTGTCCCGGTCTCTCTATCCCACACTCAGAGTTACAGCGCACAGTTCCGGTCTCTCTATCCCACACTCGGAGTTACCGTGCACAGTCCCGGTCTCCGTATCCCACACTCGGAGTTACAACGCACAGTCCCGGTGTCCGTATCACACATTCGGAGTTACCGTGCACAGTCCCAGTCACTCAATCACACACTCAAAGTTACCGCTTACGGTCCCGGTCTCTCTATCCCACACTCGGAGTTGCCGTGCACAGTCCCGGTCTCCGTATCCCACACTCGGAGATACCACGCACAGTCCCGGTCTCCATATCGCAAACTCGGAGATACCACGCATGGTCCCCGTCTCCATATCACAAACTCGGAGATACCACGCACAGTCCCGGTCTCTCTATCCCACACTCGGAGTTACCGCACACAGTCCCGCTCTCCTTATCCCACCATTGGAGTTACCGTGCACAGTCCCGGTCTCCGTATCCCACACTCAGAGGTACCGTGCACAGTCCCAGTCTCTCTATCCCTCACTCGGAGTTACCTCACACAGTCCCGGTCTCTCTATCCCACTCTCGGAGTTACCGCGCACAGTCCCGGTCTCTCTATCCCACACTCGGAGTTACCGCGCACAGTCCCGGTCTCTCTGTCCCACACTCGGAGTTACCACGCACAGTCCCAGTCTCTCTATCCCACACTCTGAGTTACCGCGCACAGTCCCGGTCTCTTTATCCCACACTCGGAGTTACCGCGCACAGTTCCGGTCTCTCTATCCCACACTCGGAGTTACCATGCACAGTCCCGGTCTCCGTATCCCACACTCGGAGTTACCGCGCACAGTCCCAGTCTCCGTATCCCACACTCGAAGTTACCACGCACAGTCCCGGTCTCTCTATCCCACACTTGGACTTACCATGCACAGTTCCGGTCTCCGTATCCCACACCCGGAGATACCGCACACAGTCCCGGTGTCTCTATCCCACACTCGGAGTTACCACGCAACAGTCCCGGTCTCCGTATCCCACTCTCGGAGAAACCATGCACAGTCCCGGTCTCCATATTGCAAACTCGGTGATACCACGCACAGTCCCGGTCTCTCTAGACCACACTCGGAGTTACCGTGCACATTCCCGGTCTGTCTATTCGACACTCGGAGGTCCCGTGCACATTCCCGGTCTCCGTATCCCACAATCGGAGTTACCGCACACAGTCCCGGTCTCTCTATCCCACACTCGGAGTTACCACGCACAGTCCCAGTCTCTCTATCCCACACTCGGAGTTACCGCGCACAGTCCCGGTCTCTCTATCCCACACTAGGAGTTACCACGCACAGTCCCGGTCTTCATATCCCACACTCGGAGTTACCGCGCACAGTCCCGGTCTCTCTCTCCCACACTCGGTGTTAACGCGCACAGTCCTGGTCTCTCTATCCCACACTCGGAGTTACCATGCACCGTCCCGGTCTTTCTATCCCTCACTCGGAGTTACCGTGCACTGTCCCGCTCTCCATATCCCACACTCGGAGTTACCGTGCACAGTCCCGGTCTCCATATCCCACACTCGGAGTTACCGTGCACTGTCCTGATCTCTCTATCCCTCACTCGGAGTTACCGTGCACAGTTCGGGTCTCTCTATCCCACACTCGGAGTTACCGTGCACAGTCCCGGTCTCCGTATCCCACACTCGGAGTTACAACGCACAGTCCCGGTTTCCATATCCCACATTCGGAGTTACCGTGCACAGTCCCAGTCTCTCTATCCCACACTCGGAGTTACCACGTACAGTCCCGGTCTCTCTATCCCACACTCGGAGTTACCACGCACAGTCCCGGTCTCCATATCCCACACTCGGAGATACCACGCACAGTCCCGGTCTCCATATCGCAAACTCGGAGATACCACGCATGGTCCCCGTCTCCATATCACAAACTCGGAGATACCACGCACAGTCCCGGTCTCTCTATCCCACACTCGGAGTTACCGCACACAGTCCCGCTCTCCTTATCCCACCATTGGAGTTACCGTGCACAGTCCCGGTCTCCGTATCCCACACTCAGAGGTACCGTGCACAGTCCCAGTCTCTCTATCCCTCACTCGGAGTTACCGTGCACAGTCCCGGTCTCTCTATCCCACTCTCGGAGTTACCGCGCACAGTCCCGGTCTCTCTATCCCACACTCGGAGTTACCGCGCACAGTCCCGGTCTCTCTGTCCCACACTCGGAGTTACCACGCACAGTCCCAGTCTCTCTATCCCACACTCTGAGTTACCGCGCACAGTCCCGGTCTCTTTATCCCACACTCGGAGTTACCGCGCACAGTTCCGGTCTCTCTATCCCACACTCGGAGTTACCATGCACAGTCCCGGTCTCCGTATCCCACACTCGGAGTTACCGCGCACAGTCCCAGTCTCCGTATCCCACACTCGAAGTTACCACGCACAGTCCCGGTCTCTCTATCCCACACTTGGACTTACCATGCACAGTTCCGGTCTCCGTATCCCACACCCGGAGATACCGCACACAGTCCCGGTGTCTCTATCCCACACTCGGAGTTACCACGCAACAGTCCCGGTCTCCGTATCCCACTCTCGGAGAAACCATGCACAGTCCCGGTCTCCATATTGCAAACTCGGTGATACCACGCACAGTCCCCGTCTCTCTAGACCACACTCGGAGTTACCGTGCACATTCCCGGTCTGTCTATTCGACACTCGGAGGTCCCGTGCACATTCCCGGTCTCCGTATCCCACAATCGGAGTTACCGCGCACAGTCCCGGTCTCTCTATCCCACACTCGGAGTTACCACGCACAGTCCCAGTCTCTCTATCCCACACTCGGAGTTACCGCGCACAGTCCCGGTCTCTCTATCCCACACTAGGAGTTACCACGCACAGTCCCGGTCTTCATATCCCACACTCGGAGTTACCGCGCACAGTCCCGGTCTCTCTCTCCCACACTCGGTGTTAACGCGCACAGTCCTGGTCTCTCTATCCCACACTCGGAGTTACCATGCACCGTCCCGGTCTTTCTATCCCTCACTCGGAGTTACCGTGCACTGTCCCGCTCTCCATATCCCACACTCGGAGTTACCGTGCACAGTCCCGGTCTCCATATCCCACACTCGGAGTTACCGTGCACTGTCCTGATCTCTCTATCCCTCACTCGGAGTTACCGTGCACAGTTCGGGTCTCTCTATCCCACACTCGGAGTTACCGCGCACCATCCCGGTCTCTCTATCCCACACTCGGAGTTACCGTGCACAGTCCCGGTATCCGTATCCCACACTCAGAGTTACCGTGCACAGTCCCGGTCTCTCCATCCCACACTCGGAGTTACCATGCACAGTCCCGGTCTCCGTATCGAACACTCGGAGTTACCGTGCACAGTCCCGGTCTCTCTATCCCACACTCGGAGTTACCGGGCACAGTCCCGGTCTCTCTATCCTACACTCGGAGTTACCGCGCACAGTCCCATTCTCTCTATCCCACACTCGGAGTTACCGTGCACAGTCCCGGTCTCCGTATCCCACACTCGGAGTTACCGCGTGCAGTCCCGGTCACCGTATCCCACACTCGGAGTTACCACGCACAATCCCGGTCTCCGTATCCCACACTCGGTGTTACCATGCACCGTCATGGTCTCTCTATCCCACACTCGGAGTTACCGCGCACAGTCCCGGTCTCCTTATCCCACCATTGGAGTTACCGTGCACAGTCCCGGTCTCCGTATCCCACGCTCGGTGTTACCGTGCACAGTCCCGGTCTCTCTAACCGACACTCGGAGTTAGCGTGCACAGTTCCAGTCTCTCTATCCCACCCTCGTAGTTACTGCGCACAGTCCCGGTCTCTCTATCCCACACTCAGAGTTACCCGGCACAGTCCCGGTCTCTAAATCCCACACTCGGAGTTTCCACGCACAGTCCCGGTCTCTATATTCCACACTTGGTTTTACTGCGCACATTCCCGGCCTCTCTATCCCACACTAGGAGTTACCGCGCACAGTCCCGGTCTCCATATCCCACACTCGTTGTTACCGCGCACAGTCCCGGTCTCCATATCCCACACTCGGAGTTACCGTGCACCGTCGCGATCTTTCTATCCCTCACTCGGAGTTACCATGCACAGTCCCGGTCTCTCTATCCCACACTCGGAGTTACCGTGCACAGTCCCGGTCTGTTTATCCCACCCTTGGAGTTACCGCGCACAGTCCCGGTCTCCATATCCCACACTCGGAGTTACCGCGCACAGTCCCGGCCTCCGTATCCCACATTCGGAGTTACCGTGCACAGACCCGGTCTCTCTATCCCACACTCGGAGTTACCGCGCACAGTCCCGGTCTCTCTATCCCACACTCGGAGGTAACGTGCACAATTCCGGTCTCTCTATCCCACACTCGGAGTTACCGTGCACAGTCCCGGTCTCCGTATCCCACACTCGGAGGTACAACGCACAGTCCCGGTTTCCATATCCCACATTCGGAGTTACCGTGCACAGTCCCAGTCTCTCTATCCCACACTCGGAGTTACCACGCACAGTCCCGGTCTCCGTTTCCCACACTCGTAGTTACCGCGCACAGTCCCGGTCTCCGTATCCCACACTCGGAGATACCGCGCACAGTCCCGGTCTCTCTATCCCACACTCGGAGTTACCGCGCACAGTCCCAGTCTCTCTATCCCACACTCGGAGTTACCACGCACAGTCCCGGTCCCTCTATCCCACACTCGGAGTTACCGCGCACAGTCCCGGTCTCTCTATCCCACACTCGGAGTTACTGCGCACAGTCCCGATCTCTCTATCCCACACTCGGAGTTACCGTGCACAGTCCCGATCTCCATATCCCACACTCGGAGATACCGTGCACAGTCCCGGTCTCCGTATCCCACACTCGGAGTTACAACGCACAGTCCCGGTTTCCATATCCCACATTCGGAGTTACCGTGCACAGTCCCGGTCTCTCTATCCCACACTCGGAGTTACTGCGCACAGTCCCGATCTCTCTATCCCACACTCGGAGTTACCGTGCACAGTCCCGATCTCCATATCCCACACTCGGAGATACCGTGCACAGTCCCGGTCTCCGTATCCCACACTCGGAGTTACAACGCACAGTCCCGGTTTCCATATCCCACATTCGGAGTTACCGTGCACAGTCCCGGTCTCTCTATCCCACACTCGGAGTTACCACGCACTGTCCCGGTCTCCGTTTCCCACACTCGGAGTTACCGTGCACAGTCCCGGTCTCTCTATCCCACACTCGGAGTTACCACGCACTGTCCCGGTCTCCGTATCCCACACTCGGTGTTACCGCGCACAGTCCCGGTCTCCATATCCCACACTCGGAGATACCGCGCACAGTCCCGGTCTCTCTATCCCACACTCGGAGTTACCACGCACAGTCCCGGTCTCCATATCCCACACTCGGAGATACCACGCACAGTCCCGGTCTCCATATCGCAAACTCGGAGATACCACGCACGGTCGCTGTCTCCATATCACAAACTCGGAGATACCACGCACAGTCCCGGTCTCTCTATCCCACACTCCGAGTTACTGTACACAGTCCCGGTCTCTCTATCCCACACTCGGAGCTACCGTGCACAGTCCCGGTCTCCGTATCCCAAACTCGGAGTTACTGTACACAGTCCCGGTCTCCATATCCCAAACTCGGAGTTACCGCGCACAGTCCTGGTCTCTCTATCCCACACTCGGAGTTACCGCGCACTGTCCCGGTGTCTCTATCCCACACTCCGAGTTACCGCACACAGTCCCGCTCTCCTTATCCCACCATTGGAGTTACCGTGCACAGTCCCGGTCTCCGTATCCCACACTCAGAGGTACCGTGCACAGTCCCAGTCTCTCTATCCCTCACTCGGAGTTACCTCACACAGTCCCGGTCTCTCTATCCCACTCTCGGTGTTACCGCGCACAGTCCCGGTCTCTCTATCCCACACTCGGTGTTACCGTGCACAGTCCCGGTCTCCATATCCCACACTCGGAGATACCACGCACAGTCCTGGTCTCCATATCCCACACTCGGAGATACCACGCACAGTCCCGGTCTCTTTATCCCACACTCGGAGTTACGCTGCACAGTTCCGGTCTCCGTATCCCACACTCGGAGTTACCGTGCACATTCCCGGTCTCTCTAACCGACACTCGGAGGTCCCGTGCACATTCCAGGTCTCCCTATCCCACAATCGGAGTGACCGCGCACAATCCCGGTCTTCGTATCCCACACTCGGAGTTACTGTAGTCCCGGTCTCCGTATCGAACACTCGGAGTTACCGTGCACAGTCCCGGTCTCTCTATCCCACACTCGGAGTTACCGGGCACAGTCCCGGTCTCTCTATCCTACACTCGGAGTTACCGCGCACAGTCCCATTCTCTCTATCCCACACTCGGAGTTACCGTGCACAGTCCCGGTCTCCGTATCCCACACTCGGAGTTACCGCGTGCAGTCCCGGTCACCGTATCCCACACTCGGAGTTACCACGCACAATCCCGGTCTCCGTATCCCACACTCGGTGTTACCATGCACCGTCATGGTCTCTCTATCCCACACTCGGAGTTACCGCGCACAGTCCCGGTCTCCTTATCCCACCATTGGAGTTACCGTGCACAGTCCCGGTCTCCGTATCCCACGCTCGGTGTTACCGTGCACAGTCCCGGTCTCTCTAACCGACACTCGGAGTTAGCGTGCACAGTTCCAGTCTCTCTATCCCACCCTCGTAGTTACTGCGCACAGTCCCGGTCTCTCTATCCCACACTCAGAGTTACCCGGCACAGTCCCGGTCTCTAAATCCCACACTCGGAGTTTCCACGCACAGTCCCGGTCTCTATATTCCACACTTGGTTTTACTGCGCACATTCCCGGCCTCTCTATCCCACACTAGGAGTTACCGCGCACAGTCCCGGTCTCCATATCCCACACTCGTTGTTACCGCGCACAGTCCCGGTCTCCATATCCCACACTCGGAGTTACCGTGCACCGTCGCGATCTTTCTATCCCTCACTCGGAGTTACCATGCACAGTCCCGGTCTCTCTATCCCACACTCGGAGTTACCGTGCACAGTCCCGGTCTGTTTATCCCACCCTTGGAGTTACCGCGCACAGTCCCGGTCTCCATATCCCACACTCGGAGTTACCGCGCACAGTCCCGGCCTCCGTATCCCACATTCGGAGTTACCGTGCACAGACCCGGTCTCTCTATCCCACACTCGGAGTTACCGCGCACAGTCCCGGTCTCTCTATCCCACACTCGGAGGTAACGTGCACAGTTCCGGTCTCTCTATCCCACACTCGGAGTTACCGTGCACAGTCCCGGTCTCCGTATCCCACACTCGGAGGTACAACGCACAGTCCCGGTTTCCATATCCCACATTCGGAGTTACCGTGCACAGTCCCAGTCTCTCTATCCCACACTCGGAGTTACCACGCACAGTCCCGGTCTCCGTTTCCCACACTCGTAGTTACCGCGCACAGTCCCGGTCTCCGTATCCCACACTCGGAGATACCGCGCACAGTCCCGGTCTCTCTATCCCACACTCGGAGTTACCACGCACACTCCCGGTCCCCATATCGCACACTCGGAGATACCACGCACAGTCCCGGTTCTCTATCCCACACTCGGATTTACCGTGCACAGTCCCGGTCTCCGTACCCCACACTCGGAGTAACCGTGCACAGTCCCGCTCTCCGTATCCCACACTTGGAGTTACTGTGCACAGTCCCGGTCTCCATATCCCACACTCGGTGTTACCGTGCCCAGTCCCGGTCTCCGTATCCCACACTCGGAGTTACTGTACACAGTCCCGGTCGCTCTATCCCACACTCGGAGCTTTCGTGCACAGTCCCGGTCTCCGTATCCCACACTCGGAGTTCCTGTGCACAGTCCCGGTCTCTCTATCCCACACTCGGAGCTACAGTGCACAGTCCCAGTCTCCGTATCCCACACTCGGAGTTACCGCGCACAGTCCCGGTCTCTCTTTCCCACACTCGGAGTTACCGCGCACGGTCCCGGTGTCTCTATCCCACACTCCGAGTTACCGCACACAGTCCCGCTCTCCTTATCCCACCATTGGAGTTACCGTGCACAGTCCCGGTCTCCGTATCCCACACTAGAGTTACCGTGCAGCGTCCCAGTCTCTCTATCCCTCACTCGGAGTTACCTCACACAGTCCCGGTCTCCGTATCCCACACTCGGGGATACCACGCACTGTCCCGGTCTCTCTATCCCACTCTCGGAGTTACCGTGCACAGTCCCGGTCTCCATATCCCACACTCGGAGATACCACGCACACTCCCGGTCTCCATATCGCACACTTGGAGATACCACGCACAGTCCCGGTCTCTCTATCCCACACTCGGAGTTACTGTGCCCAGTCCCGGTATCCGTATCCCACACTCGGAGTTACAACGCACAGTCCCGGTTTCCATATCCCACATTCGGAGTTACCGTGCACAGTCCCAGTCTCTCTATCCCACACTCGGAGTTACCACGTACAGTCCCGGTCTCTCTATCCCACACTCGGAGTTACCACGCACAGTCCCGGTCTCCATATCCCACACTCGGAGATACCACGCACAGTCCCGGTCTCCATATCGCAAACTCGGAGATACCACGCATGGTCCCCGTCTCCATATCACAAACTCGGAGATACCACGCACAGTCCCGGTCTCTCTATCCCACACTCGGAGTTACTGTACACAGTCCCGGTCTCTCTATCCCACACTCGGAGCTACCGTGCGCAGTCCCGGTCTCCGTATCCCAAACTCGGAGTTACTGTACACAGTCCCGGTCTCCGTATCCCAAACTCGGAGTTACCACGCACAGTCCCGGTCTCTCTATCACACACTCGGAGTTACCGCGCACAGTCCCGGTGTCTCTATCCCACACTCCGAGTTACCGCACACAGTCCCGCTCTCCTTATCCCACCATTGGAGTTACCGTGCACAGTCCCGGTCTCCGTATCCCACACTCAGAGGTACCGTGCACAGTCCCAGTCTCTCTATCCCTCACTCGGAGTTACCTCACACAGTCCCGGTCTCTCTATCCCACTCTCGGAGTTACCGCGCACAGTCCCGGTCTCTCTATCCCACACTCGGTGTTACCGTGCACAGTCGCGGTCTCCATATCCCACACTCGGAGATACCACGCACAGTCCTGGTCTCCATATCCCACACTCGGAGATACCACGCACAGTCCCGGTCTCTTTATCCCACACTCGGAGTTACGCTGCACAGTTCCGGTCTCCTTATCCCACACTCGGAGATACCGTGCACAGTCCCGGTCTCTCTATCCCACACTCGGAGTTACCGCGCACAGTCCCGGTCTCTCTGTCCCACACTCGGAGTTACCACGCACAGTCCCAGTCTCTCTATCCCACACTCGGAGTTACCGCGCACAGTCCCGGTCTCTTTATCCCACACTCGGAGTTACCGCGCACAGTTCCGGTCTCTCTATCCCACACTCGGAGTTACCGTGCACAGTCCCGGTCTCCGTATCCCACACTCGGAGTTACCGCGCACAGTCCCAGTCTCCGTATCCCACACTCGGAGTTACCACGCACAGTCCCGGTCTCTCTATCCCACACTTGGACTTACCATGCACAGTTCCGGTCTCCGTATCCCACACTCGGAGATACCGCACACAGTCCCGGTCTCTCTATCCCACACTCGGTGTTACCGTGCACAGTCCCGGTCTCCATATCCCACACTCGGAGATACCACGCACAGTCCCGGTCTCCATATTGCAAACTCGGTGATACCACGCACAGTCCCGGTCTCTCTAGCCCACACTCGGAGTTACCGTGCACAGTCCCGGTATCCATACCCCACACTCGGAGTTACCGTGCACAGTCCCGGTCTCCGTATCCCACACTCGGAGTTACCGTGCACATTCCCGGTCTCTCTATCCGACACTCGGAGGTCCCGTGCACATTCCAGGTCTCCGTATCCCACAATCGGAGTTACCGCGCACAGTCCCGGTCTCTCTATCCGACACTAGGAGTTACCGCGCACAGTCCCGGTCTCTCTATCCCACACTCGGTGTTACCGCGCACAGTCCTGGTCTCTCTATCCCTCACTCGGAGTTACCGTCCACCGTCCCGGTCTTTCTATCCCTCACTCGGAGTTACCGTGCACAGTCCCGCTCTCCATATCCCACACTCGGAGTTAGCGCGCACAGTCCCGGTCTTTCTATCCCTCACTCGGAGTTACCGTGCACAGTCCCAGTCTCTCTATCCCACACTCGGAGTTACCACGCACAGTCCCGGTCCCTCTATCCCACACTCGGAGTTACCACGCACAGTCCTGGTCCCTCTATCCCACACTCAGAGTTACCGTGCACAGTCCCGGTCTCTCTATCCCACACTCGGAGTTACAGCGCACACTTCCTGTCTCTCTATCCCACACTCGGAGTTACCGTGCACAGTCCCGGTCTCCGTATCCCACACTCGGAGTTACAACGCACAGTCCCGGTTTCCATATCCCACATTCGGAGTTACCGTGCACAGTCCCAGTCTCTCTATCCCACACTCGGATTTACCACGCACAGTCCCGGTCTCTCTATCCCACACACGGAGTTACCACGCACAGTCCCGGTCTCCGTTTCCCACACTCGTAGTTACCGCGCACAGTCCCGGTCTCCGTATCCCACACTCGGAGATACCGCGCACAGTCCCGGTCTCGCTATCCCACACTCGGAGTTACCACGCACAGTCCCGGTCTCCATATCCCACACTCGGAGATACCACGCACAGTCCCGGTCTCCATATCGCAAACTCGGAGATACCACGCACGGTCCCCGTCTCCATATCACAAACTCGGAGATACCACGCACTGTCCCGGTCTCTCTATCCCACACTCGGAGTTACTGTACACAGTCCCGGTCTCTCTATCCCACACTCGGAGCTACCGTGCACAGTCCCGGTCTCCGTATCCCAAACTCGGAGTTACTGTACACAGTCCCTGTCTCTCTATCCCACACTCGGTGTTACCGCGCACAGTCCCGGTCTCCATATCCCACACTCGGAGATACCACGCACAGTCCCGGTCTCTTTATCCCACACTCGGAGTTACCCTGCACAGTTCCGGTCTCCGTATCCCACATTCTGAGATACCACGCACAGTCCCGGTCTCTCTATCCCACACTCGGAGTTACCGCGCACAGTCCCAGTCTCTCTATCCCACACTCGGAGTTACCATGCACAGTCCCGGTCTCTCTAACCCTCACTCGGAGTTACCGCGCACTGTCCCGGTCTCTCTATCCCACACTCGGAGTTACAGCGCACAGTTCCGGTCTCTCTATCCCACACTCGGAGTTACAACGCACAGTCCCGGTTTCCATATCCCACACTCGTAGTTACCGTGCACAGTCCCAGTCTCTCTATCCCACACTCGGAGTTACCACGTACAGTCCCGGTCTCTCTATCCCACACTCGGAGTTACCACGCACAGTCCCGGTCTCCATATCCCACACTCGGAGATACCACGCACAGTCCCGGTCTCCATATCGCAAACTTGGAGATACCACGCATGGTCCCTGTCTCCATATCACAAACTCGGAGATACCACGCACAGTCCCGGTCTCTCTATCCCACACTCGGAGCTACCGTGCACAGTCCCGGTCTCCGTATCCCAAACTCGGAGTTACTGTACACAGTCCTGGTCTCCGTATCCCAAACTCGGAGTTACCGCGCACAGTCCCGGTCTCTCTATCCCACACTCGGAGTTACCGCGCACAGTCCCGGTGTCTCTATCCCACACTCCGAGTTACCGCACACAGTCCCGCTCTCCTTATCCCACCATTGGAGTTACCGTGCACAGTCCCGGTCTCCGTATCCCACACTCAGAGGTACCGTGCACAGTCCCAGTCTCTCTATCCCTCACTCGGAGTTCCTCACACAGTCCCGGTCTCTCTATCCCACACTCGGTGTTACCGTGCACAGTCCCGGTCTCCATATCCCACACTCGGAGATACCACGCACAGTCCCGGTCTCCATATTGCAAACTCGGTGATACCACGCACAGTCCCGGTCTCTCTAGCCCACACTCGGAGTTACCGTGCACAGTCCCGGTATCCATACCCCACACTCGGAGTTACCGTGCACAGTCCCGGTCTCCGTATCCCACACTCGGAGTTACCGTGCACATTCCCGGTCTCTCTATCCGACACTCGGAGGTCCCGTGCACATTCCAGGTCTCCGTATCCCACAATCGGAGTTACCGCGCACAGTCCCGGTCTCTCTATCCGACACTAGGAGTTACCACGCACAGTCCCGGTCTTCATATCCCACACTCGGTGTTACCGCGCACAGTCCCGGTCTCTCTATCCCACTCTCGGTGTTACCGCGCACAGTCCTGGTCTCTCTATCCCTCACTCGGAGTTACCGTCCACCGTCCCGGTCTTTCTATCCCTCACTCGGAGTTACCGTGCACAGTCCCGCTCTCCATATCCCACACTCGGAGTTAGCGCGCACAGTCCCGGTCTTTCTATCCCTCACTCGGAGTTACCGTGCACAGTCCCAGTCTCTCTATCCCACACTCGGAGTTACCACGCACAGTCCCGGTCCCTCTATCCCACACTCGGAGTTACCACGCACAGTCCTGGTCCCTCTATCCCACACTCAGAGTTACCGTGCACAGTCCCGGTCTCTCTATCCCACACTCGGAGTTACAGCGCACAGTTCCTGTCTCTCTATCCCACACTCGGAGTTACCGTGCACAGTCCCGGTCTCCGTATCCCACACTCGGAGTTACAACGCACAGTCCCGGTTTCCATATCCCACATTCGGAGTTACCGTGCACAGTCCCAGTCTCTCTATCCCACACTCGGATTTACCACGCACAGTCCCGGTCTCTCTATCCCACACACGGAGTTACCACGCACAGTCCCGGTCTCCGTTTCCCACACTCGTAGTTACCGCGCACAGTCCCGGTCTCCGTATCCCACACTCGGAGATACCGCGCACAGTCCCGGTCTCCATATCCCACACTCGGAGATACCACGCACAGTCCCGGTCTCCATATCGCAAACTCGGAGATACCACGCACGGTCCCCGTCTCCATATCACAAACTCGGAGATACCACGCACTGTCCCGGTCTCTCTATCCCACACTCGGAGTTACTTTACACAGTCCCGGTCTCTCTATCCCACACTCGGAGCTACCGTGCACAGTCCCGGTCTCCGTATCCCAAACTCGGAGTTACTGTACACAGTCCCTGTCTCTCTATCCCACACTCGGTGTTACCGCGCACAGTCCCGGTCTCCATATCCCACACTCGGAGATACCACGCACAGTCCCGGTCTCTTTATCCCACACTCGGAGTTACCCTGCACAGTTCCGGTCTCCGTATCCCACATTCTGAGATACCACGCACAGTCCCGGTCTCTCTATCCCACACTCGGAGTTACCGCGCACAGTCCCAGTCTCTCTATCCCACACTCGGAGTTACCACGCACAGTCCCGGTCTCTCTAACCCTCACTCGGAGTTACAGCGCACAGTTCCGGTCTCTCTATCCCACACTCGGAGTTACCGTGCACAGTCCCGGTCTCCGTATCCCACACTCGGAGTTACAACGCACAGTCCCGGTTTCCATATCCCACATTCGGAGTTACCGTGCACAGTCCCAGCCTCTCTATCCCACACTCGGAGTTACCACGTACAGTCCCGGTCTCTCTATCCCACACTCGGAGTTACCACGCACAGTCCCGGTCTCCATATCCCACACTCGGAGATACCACGCACAGTCCCGGTCTCCATATCGCAAACTCGGAGATACCACGCATGGTCCCTGTCTCCATATCACAAACTCGGAGATACCACGCACAGTCCCGGTCTCTCTATCCCACACTCGGAGTTACTGTACACAGTCCCGGTCTCTCTATCCCACACTCGGAGCTACCGTGCACAGTCCCGGTCTCCGTATCCCAAACTCGGAGTTACTGTACACAGTCCTGGTCTCCGTATCCCAAACTCGGAGTTACCGCGCACAGTCCCGGTCTCTCTATCCCACACTCGGAGTTACCGCGCACAGTCCCGGTGTCTCTATCCCACACTCCGAGTTACCGCACACAGTCCCGCTCTCCTTATCCCACCATTGGAGTTACCGTGCACAGTCCCGGTCTCCGTATCCCACACTCAGAGGTACCGTGCACAGTCCCAGTCTCTCTATCCCTCACTCGGAGTTCCTCACACAGTCCCGGTCTCTCTATCCCACTCTCGGAGTTACCGCGCACAGTCCCGGTCTCTCTATCCCACACTCGGTGTTACCGTGCACAGTCCCGGTCTCCATATCCCACACTCGGAGATACCATGCACAGTCCTGGTCTCCATATCCCACACTCGGAGATACCACGCACAGTCCCGGTCTCTTTATCCCACACTCGGAGTTACGCTGCACAGTTCCGGTCTACGTATCCTACACTCGGAGATACCGTGCACAGTCCCGGTCTCTCTATCCCACACTCGGAGTTACCGCGCACAGTCCCGGTCTCTCTGTCCCACACTCGGAGTTACCACGCACAGTCCCAGTCTCTCTATCCCACACTCTGAGTTACCGCGCACAGTCCCGGTCTCTTTATCCCACACTCGGAGTTACCGCGCACAGTTCCGGTCTCTCTATCCCACACTCGGAGTTACCATGCACAGTCCTGGTCTCCGTATCCCACACTCGGAGTTACCACGCACAGTCCCGGTCTCTCTATCCCACACTTGGACTTACCATGCACAGTTCCGGTCTCCGTATCCCACACTCGGAGATACCGCACACAGTCCCGGTGTCTCTATCCCACGCTCGGAGTTACCACGCACAGTCCCGGTCTCCGTATCCCACACTCGGAGAAACCACGCACAGTACCGGTCTCCATATTGCAAACTCGGTGATACCACGCACAGTCCCGGTCTCTCTAGCCCACACTCGGAGTTACCGTGCACAGTCCCGGTATCCATACCCCACACTCGGAGTTACCGTGCACAGTCCCGGTCTCCGTATCCCACACTCGGAGTTACCGTGCACATTCCCGGTCTCTCTATCCGACACTCGGAGGTCCCGTGCACATTCCAGGTCTCCGTATCCCACAATCGGAGTTACCGCGCACAGTCCCGGTCTCTCTATCCGACACTAGGAGTTACCACGCACAGTCCCGGTCTTCATATCCCACACTCGGTGTTACCGCGCACAGTCCCGGTCTCTCTATCCCACTCTCGGTGTTACCGCGCACAGTCCTGGTCTCTCTATCCCTCACTCGGAGTTACCGTCCACCGTCCCGGTCTTTCTATCCCTCACTCGGAGTTACCGTGCACAGTCCCGCTCTCCATATCCCACACTCGGAGTTAGCGCGCACAGTCCCGGTCTTTCTATCCCTCACTCGGAGTTACCGTGCACAGTCCCAGTCTCTCTATCCCACACTCGGAGTTACCACGCACAGTCCCGGTCCCTCTATCCCACACTCGGAGTTACCACGCACAGTCCTGGTCCCTCTATCCCACACTCAGAGTTACCGTGCACAGTCCCGGTCTCTCTATCCCACACTCGGAGTTACAGCGCACAGTTCCTGTCTCTCTATCCCACACTCGGAGTTACCGTGCACAGTCCCGGTCTCCGTATCCCACACTCGGAGTTACAACGCACAGTCCCGGTTTCCATATCCCACATTCGGAGTTACCGTGCACAGTCCCAGTCTCTCTATCCCACACTCGGATTTACCACGCACAGTCCCGGTCTCTCTATCCCACACACGGAGTTACCACGCACAGTCCCGGTCTCCGTTTCCCACACTCGTAGTTACCGCGCACAGTCCCGGTCTCCGTATCCCACACTCGGAGATACCGCGCACAGTCCCGGTCTCCATATCCCACACTCGGAGATACCACGCACAGTCCCGGTCTCCATATCGCAAACTCGGAGATACCACGCACGGTCCCCGTCTCCATATCACAAACTCGGAGATACCACGCACTGTCCCGGTCTCTCTATCCCACACTCGGAGTTACTTTACACAGTCCCGGTCTCTCTATCCCACACTCGGAGCTACCGTGCACAGTCCCGGTCTCCGTATCCCAAACTCGGAGTTACTGTACACAGTCCCTGTCTCTCTATCCCACACTCGGTGTTACCGCGCACAGTCCCGGTCTCCATATCCCACACTCGGAGATACCACGCACAGTCCCGGTCTCTTTATCCCACACTCGGAGTTACCCTGCACAGTTCCGGTCTCCGTATCCCACATTCTGAGATACCACGCACAGTCCCGGTCTCTCTATCCCACACTCGGAGTTACCGCGCACAGTCCCAGTCTCTCTATCCCACACTCGGAGTTACCACGCACAGTCCCGGTCTCTCTAACCCTCACTCGGAGTTACAGCGCACAGTTCCGGTCTCTCTATCCCACACTCGGAGTTACCGTGCACAGTCCCGGTCTCCGTATCCCACACTCGGAGTTACAACGCACAGTCCCGGTTTCCATATCCCACATTCGGAGTTACCGTGCACAGTCCCAGCCTCTCTATCCCACACTCGGAGTTACCACGTACAGTCCCGGTCTCTCTATCCCACACTCGGAGTTACCACGCACAGTCCCGGTCTCCATATCCCACACTCGGAGATACCACGCACAGTCCCGGTCTCCATATCGCAAACTCGGAGATACCACGCATGGTCCCTGTCTCCATATCACAAACTCGGAGATACCACGCACAGTCCCGGTCTCTCTATCCCACACTCGGAGTTACTGTACACAGTCCCGGTCTCTCTATCCCACACTCGGAGCTACCGTGCACAGTCCCGGTCTCCGTATCCCAAACTCGGAGTTACTGTACACAGTCCTGGTCTCCGTATCCCAAACTCGGAGTTACCGCGCACAGTCCCGGTCTCTCTATCCCACACTCGGAGTTACCGCGCACAGTCCCGGTGTCTCTATCCCACACTCCGAGTTACCGCACACAGTCCCGCTCTCCTTATCCCACCATTGGAGTTACCGTGCACAGTCCCGGTCTCCGTATCCCACACTCAGAGGTACCGTGCACAGTCCCAGTCTCTCTATCCCTCACTCGGAGTTCCTCACACAGTCCCGGTCTCTCTATCCCACTCTCGGAGTTACCGCGCACAGTCCCGGTCTCTCTATCCCACACTCGGTGTTACCGTGCACAGTCCCGGTCTCCATATCCCACACTCGGAGATACCATGCACAGTCCTGGTCTCCATATCCCACACTCGGAGATACCACGCACAGTCCCGGTCTCTTTATCCCACACTCGGAGTTACGCTGCACAGTTCCGGTCTACGTATCCTACACTCGGAGATACCGTGCACAGTCCCGGTCTCTCTATCCCACACTCGGAGTTACCGCGCACAGTCCCGGTCTCTCTGTCCCACACTCGGAGTTACCACGCACAGTCCCAGTCTCTCTATCCCACACTCTGAGTTACCGCGCACAGTCCCGGTCTCTTTATCCCACACTCGGAGTTACCGCGCACAGTTCCGGTCTCTCTATCCCACACTCGGAGTTACCATGCACAGTCCTGGTCTCCGTATCCCACACTCGGAGTTACCACGCACAGTCCCGGTCTCTCTATCCCACACTTGGACTTACCATGCACAGTTCCGGTCTCCGTATCCCACACTCGGAGATACCGCACACAGTCCCGGTGTCTCTATCCCACGCTCGGAGTTACCACGCACAGTCCCGGTCTCCGTATCCCACACTCGGAGAAACCACGCACAGTACCGGTCTCCATATTGCAAACTCGGTGATACCACGCACAGTCCCGGTCTCTCTAGACCACACTCGGAGTTACCGTGCACATTCCCGGTCTGTCTATTCGACACTCGGAGGTCCCGTACACATTCCCGGTCACGGTATCCCACAATCGGAGTTACCGCGCACAGTCCCGGTCTCTCTATCCCACACTCGGAGTTACCACGCACAGTCCCGGTCTCTATATCCCACGATCGGAGTTACCGTGCACAGTCCCAGTCTCTCTATCCCACACTCGGAGTTACCGCGCACAGTCCCGGTCTATCTATCCCACACTCGGAGTTACCGCGCACAGTCCCGGTCTCTCTATCCCACACCAGGAGTTACCACGCACAGTCCCGGTCTTCATATCCCACACTCGGAGTTACCGCGCACAGTCCCGGTCTCTCTCTCCCACACTCGGTGTTACCGCGCACAGTCCTGGTCTCTCTATCCCACACTCGGAGTTACCATGCACCATCCCGGTCTTTCTATCCCTCACTCGGAGTTACCGTGCACTGTCCCGCTCTCCATATCCCACACTCGGAGTTAC
Organism: Carcharodon carcharias; assembly: GCF_017639515.1. Taxonomy (NCBI): domain Eukaryota; kingdom Metazoa; phylum Chordata; class Chondrichthyes; order Lamniformes; family Lamnidae; genus Carcharodon; species Carcharodon carcharias. Next base: position 776,206 of record NW_024470768.1, read on the forward strand.
CGCGCACAGTCCCGGTCTTTCTATCCCTCACTCGGAGTTACCGTGCACTGTCCTGATCTCTCTATCCCTCACTTGGAGTTACCGTGCACAGTTCCGGTCTCTCTATCCCACACTCGGAGTTACCGCGCACAATCCCGGTCTCTCTGTCGCACTCTCGGAGTTACCGTGCACAGTCCCGGTCTCCGTATCCCACACACGGAGTTACTGTACACAGTCCCGGTCTCCGTATCGAACACTCGGAGTTACCGTGCACAGTCCCGGTCTCTCTATCCCACACTCGGAGTTACCGCGCACAGTCCCGGTCTCACTATCCCACACTCGGAGTTACCGCGCACAGTCCCGGTCTCTCTATCCCACACTCGGAGTTACCGGGCACAGTCCCGGTCTCTCTATCCCACACTCGGAGTTACCGCGCACAGTCCCGGTCTCTCTATCCCACACTCGGAGTTACCGTGCACAGTCCCGGTATCCGTATCCCACACTCAGAGTTACCGTGCACAGTCCCGGTCTCTCCAAACCACACTCGGAGTTACCATGCACAGTCCCGGTCTCCGTATCCCACAATCGGAGTTACCATGCACAGTCCTGGTCTCCGTATCCCACACTCGGAGTTACCATGCACCGTCCTGGTCTCTCTATCCCACACTCGGAGTTACCGCGCGCAGTCCTGGTCTCCGTATCCCACACTCGGAGTTACTGTGCACAGTCCCGGTCTCCGTATCCCACACTCGGAGTTACAACGCACAGTCCCGGTTTCCATATCCCACATTCGGAGTTACCGTGCACAGTCCCAGTCTCTCTATCCCACACTCGGAGTTACCACGCACTGTCCCGGTCACCGTTTCCCACACTCGTAGTTACCGCGCACAGTCCCGGTCTCTCTATCCCACACTCGGAGTTACCACGCACAGTCCCGGTCTCCATATCCCACACTCGGAGATACCACGCACAGTCTCGGTCTCCATATCGCAAACTCGGAGATACCACGCACGGTCCCCGTCTCCATATCACAAACTCGGAGATACCACGCACAGTCCCGGTCTCTCTATCCCACACTCCGAGTTACTGTACACAGTCCCGGTCTCTCTATCCCACACTCGGAGCTACCGTGCACAGTCCCGGTCTCCGTATCCCAAACTCGGAGTTACTGTACACAGTCCCGGTCTCCGTATCCCAAACTCGGTGTTACCGCGCACAGTCCCGGTCTCTTTATCCCACACTCGGAGTTACCGCGCACAGTTCCGGTCTCTCTATCCCACACTCAGAGTTACCGTGCACAGTCCCGGTCTCCGTATCCCACACTCGGAGTTACCGCGCACAGTCCCAGTCTCCGTATCCCACACTCGGAGTTACCACGCACAGTCCCAGTCTCCGTATCCCACACTCGGAGTTACCATGCACAGTTCCGGTCTCCGTATCCCACTCTCGGAGATACCGCGCACAGTCCCGGTCTCTCTATCCCACACTCGGTGTTACCGTGCACAGTCCCGGTCTCCATATCCCACACTCGGAGATACCACGCACAGTCCCGGTCTCCATATTGCAAACTCGGTGATACCACGCACATTCCCGGTCTCTCTAGCCCACACTTGGAGTTACCGTGCACAGTCCCGGTATCCATACCCCACACTCGGAGTTACCGTGCACAGTCCCGGTCTCCGTATCCCACACTCGGAGTTACCGTGCACTTTCCCGGTCTCTCTATCCGACACTCGGAGGTCCCGTGCACATTCCAGGTCTCCGTATCGCACAATCGGAGTTACCGCGCACAGTCCCGGTCTCTCTATCCCACACTAGGAGTTACCACGCATAGTCCCGGTCTTCATATCCCACACTCGGTGTTACCGCGCACAGTCCCGGTCTCTCTATCCCACACTCGTTGTTACCGCGCACAGTCCTGGTCTCTCTATCCCTCACTCGGAGTTACCGTGCACCGTCCCGGTCTTTCTATCCCTCACTCGGAGTTACCATGCACAGTCCCGCTCTCCATATCCCACACTCGGAGTTAGCGCGCACAGTCCCGGTCTTTCTATCCCTCACTCGGAGTTACCGTGCACTGTCCTGATCTCTCTATCCCTCACTCGGAGTTACCGTGCACAGTTCCGGTCTCTCTGTCGCACTCTCGGAGTTACCTTGCACAGTCCCGGTCTCCGTATCCCACCCTCGGAAATACTGTACACAGTCCCGGTCTCCGTATCGAACACTCGGAGTTACCGTGCACTGACCCGGTCTCTCTATCCCACACTCGGAGTTACCGCGCACAGTCCCGGTCTCACTATCCCACACTCGGAGTTACCGCGCAAAGTCCCGGCCTCTCTATCCCACACTCGGAGTTACCGCGCACAGTCCCGGTCTCTCTATCCCACACTCGGAGTTACCGTGCACAGTCCCGGTCTCTCTATCCCACACTCGGAGTTACCATGCACAGTCCCAGTCTCCGTATCCCACACTCGGAGTTACCATGCACCGTCCTGGTCTCTCTATCCCACACTCGGAGTTACCGCGCACAGTCCCGGTCTCTCCATCCCACACTCGGAGTTACCATGCACAGTCCCAGTCTCCGTATCCCACACTCGGAGTTACCGCGCACAGTCCCGGTCTCTCTATCCCACACTCGGAGTTACTATGCACCTTCCTGGTCTCTCTATCCCACACTCGGAGTTACCGCGCACAGTCCCGGTCTCCTTATCCCACCATTGGAGTTACCGTGCACAGTCCTGGTCTCCGTATCCCACACTCGGTGTTACCGTGCACAGTCCCGGTCTCTCTAACCGACACTCGGAGTTACCACGCACAGTCCCGGTCTCTATATTCCACACTCGGTTTTACTGCGCACATTCCCGGTCTCTCTATCCCACACTCGGAGTTACCGTGCACTGTGCCGGTCTCCATATCCCACACTCGGTGTTACCGCGCACAGTCCCGGTCTATCTATCCAACACGCGGCGTTACCGTGCACAGTCCCGGTCTCTCTATCCTACACTAGGAGTTACCACGCACAGTCCCGCTCTCCATATCCCACACTCGGAGTTAGCGCGCACAGTCCCGGTCTTTCTATCCCTCACTCGGAGTTACCGTGCACAGTTCCGGTCTCTCTATCCCACACTCGGAGTTACCGCGCACAATCCCGGTCTCTCTGTCGCACTCTCGGAGTTACCGTGCACAGTCCCGGTCTCCGTACCCCACACTCGGAGTTACCGGGCACAGTCCCGGTATCTCTATCCCACACTCGGAGTTACCGTGCACAGTCCCGGTCTCTCTATCCCACACTCGGAGTTACCATGCACAGTCCCAGTCTCCGTATCCCACACTCGGAGTTACCATGCACCGTCCTGGTCTCTCTATCCCACACTCGGAGTTACCATGCACAGTCCCAGTCTCGGTATCCCACACTCGGAGTTACCGCGCACAGTCCCGGTCTCTCTATCCCACACTCGGAGTTACCATGCACCGTCCTGGTCTCTCTATCCCACACTCAGAGTTACCATGCACAGTCCTGGTATCCGTATCCCACACTCGGAGTTACCGCGCACAGCCCCGGTCTCTCCATCCCACACTCGGAGTTACCGTGCACAGTCCTGGTATCCGTATCCCACACTCGGAGTTACCGTGCACAGTCCCGGTCTCTCCATCCCACACTCGGAGTTACCATGCACAGTCCCGGTCTCCGTATCCCACAATCGGAGTTACCATGCACAGTCCCGGTCTCCGTGTCCCACACTCGGAGTTACCATGCACCGTCCTGGTCTCTCTATCCCACACTCGGAGTTACCGCGCACAGTCCCGGTCTCCTTATCCCTCCATTGGAGTTACCGTGCACAGTCCTGGTCTCCGTATCCCACACTCGGTGTTACCGTGCACAGTCCCGGTCTCTCTAACCGACACTCGGAGTTACCACGCACAGTCCCGGTCTCTCTAACCGACACTCGGAGTTACCACGCACAGTCCCGGTCTCTATATTCCACACTCGGTTTTACTGCGCACATTCCCGGTCTCTCTATCCCACACTCGGAGTTACCGTGCACAGTCCCGGTCTCCATATCCCACACTCGGAGTTACCGTGCACCGTCCTGATCTTTCTATCCCTCACTCGGAGTTACCATGCACAGTCCCGGTCTCTCTGATCCACACTCGGAGTTACCGTGCACAGTCCCGGTCTCCTTATCCCACACTCGGAGTTACCGCGCACAGTCCCGGTCTCTCTATCCCACACTCGGAGTTACTGCGCACAGTCCCGGTCTCTCTATCCCACACTCGGAGTTACCGCGCACCGTCCCGGTCTCCGTATCCCACACTCGGAGTTACCACGCAC